>NW_027275083.1:0-69172 GCF_030028105.1 Mobula birostris
CCTCAGTCCTGTCCCTCTAACAGTGTGACACTCTCTCGGTACAGACCCTCTGACATTGTGACACTCCCTCAGTACTGTCCCTCTGACAGTGTGACACTCCCTCAGTCCTGTTCCTCTGACAGTGTGACACTCTTCAGTACTGTCCCTCTGACAGTGTGACACTCCCTCAGTACTGTCCCTCTGACAGTGTGACACTCCCTCAGTACTGTCCCTCTGACAGTGTGACTCTTCCTCAGTACTGTCCCTCTGACAGTGTGACACTCCCTCTGTACTGTCCCTCTGACAGTGTGACACTCCCTGAGTACTGTCCCTCTGACAGTGTGACACTCCCTCAGTACTGTCCCTCTGACAGTGTGACACTCCCTCAGTGCTGTCCCTCTGACAGTGTGACAGACCCCTCAGTACTGTCCCTTTGACAGTGTGACACTCCCTCAGTACTGTCCCTCTGACAGTGTGACACTCCCTCAGTACTGTCCCTCTGACAGTGTGACACTCCCTCGGTTCTGACCCTCTGACAGTTTGACACTCCCCTCCGTACTGTCCCTCTGACAGTGTGACACTCGCTCAGTGCTGTCCCTCTGACAGTGTGAATCTCCCTCAGTACTGTCCCTCTGGACAGTGTGACACTCCTCAGTGCTGGCCCTCTGACAGTGTGACACTCCCTCAGTACTGTACCTCTGACAGTGTGCCATTTCCTCAGTCCTGTCCCTCTAACAGTGTGACACTCTCTCGGTACAGACCCTCTGACATTGTGACACTCCCTCTTTACTGTCACTCTGACAATGAGACACTCCCTCAGTACAGCCTGTATGACAGTGTGACACTCCCTCAGTACTGCCCCTCTGATAGTCAGACACAACATCAATACTGTCCCTCTGACAGTGTGACACTCCCTCAGTACTGTCCCTCTGACAGTGTGACACTCCCTCAGTCCTGTCCCTCGAACACTCTGACACTCTCTCGGTACTGACCGCTCTGGCATTGTGACACTCCCTCAGGTACTGTCCCTCTGACAGTATGACACTCCCTCAGAACTGTCCCTCTGACAGTGTGACACTCTCTCAGTACTGTCCTTCTGACAGTGTGACATTCCCTCAGTCCTGTCCCTTAACAGTGTGACACTCTCTCGGTGCTGAACCTCTGACATGTGTGACACTCCTTCAGTACTGTCCCTCTGACAGTATGACACTCCCTCAGTGCTGTCCCTCTGACAGTGTGACACTCCCTCAGTACTGTCCCTCTGACAGTGTGACATTTCCTCAGTCCTGTCCCTCTAACAGTGTGACACTTTCTCGGTACTGACCCTCTGACATTGTGACACTCCCTCAGTACTGTCCCTCTGACAGTGTGACACTCCCTCAGTACTGTCCCTCTGACAGTGTGACACTTGCTCGGTACTGACCCTCTGACAGTATGACACTCCCTCAGTACTGTCCCTCTGACAGTGTGACACTCCCTCAGTACTGTCCCTCTGACAGTGTGACACTCTCTCAGTACTGTCCCTCTGACAGTGTGACACTCCCTCAGTACTGTCCCTCTGACAGTGTGACACTCCCTCAGTGCTGTCACTCTGACAGTGTGACACTCCCTCAGTACTGTCCCTCTGACAGTGTGACACTCCCTCAGTACTGTCCCTCTGACAGTGTGACACTCCATCAGTACTGTCCCTCTGACAGTGTGACACACCCTCGGTACTGTCCCTCTGACAGTGTGACACCCGCTCAGTACTGTCCCTCTGACAGTGTGACACTCCCTCAGTACTGTCCCTCTGACAGTGTGACTCTCCCTCAGTACTGTCCCTCTGACAGTGTGACTCTCCCTCAGTACTGTCCCTCTGACAGTGTGACACTCCCTCGGTACTGTCCCTCTGACAGTGTGACACTCCCTCAGTACTGTCCCTCTGACAGTGTGACACTCCCTCAGTGCTGTCCCTCTGACAGTGTGACACTCCCTCAGTACTGTCCCTCTGACAGTGTGACACTCCCTCAGTACTGTCCCTCTGACAGTGTGACACTCCCTCAGTACTGTCCCTCTGACAGTGTGACACTCCCTTGGCACTGACCCTCTGACAGTTTGACACTCCCTCAGTACTGTCCCTCTGACAGTGTGACACTCCCTCAGTGCTGTCCCTCTGACAGTGTGACACTGCCTCAGTACTGTCCCTCTGACAGTATGACACTCCCTCAGTACTGTCCCTCTGACAGTGTGACACTCCCTCAGTACTGTCCCTCTGACAGTATGACACTCTCTCAGTACTGTCCCTCTGACAGTGTGACACTCCCTCAGTACTGTTCCTCTGACAGTGTGACACTCCCTTGGTTCTGACCCTCTGACAGTTTGACACTCCCTCAGTACTGTCCCTCTGACAGTGTGACACTCGCTCAGTGCTGTCCCTCTGACAGTGTGAATCTCCCTCAGTACTGTCCCTCTGACAGTGTGACACTCCCTCAGTGCTGTCCCTCTGACAGTGTGACACTCCCTCAGGACTGTACCTCTGACAGTGTGACATTTCCTCAGTCCTGTCCCTCTAACAGTGTGACACTCTCTCGGTACAGACCCTCTGACATTGTGACACTCCCTCTGTACTGTCACTCTGACAATGAGACACTCCCTCAGTACAGCCCGTATGACAGTGTGACACTCCCTCAGTACTGCCCCTCTGATAGTCAGACACAACATCAATACTGTCCCTCTGACAGTGTGACACTCCCTCAGTACTGTCCCTCTGACAGTGTGACACTCCCTCAGTCCTGTCCCTCTAAAACTCTGACACTCTCTCGGTACTGACCCTCTGGCATTGTGACACTCCCTCAGTACTGTCCCTCTGACAGTATGACACTCCCTCAGAACTGTCCCTCTGACAGTGTGACACTCTCTCAGTACTGTCCCTCTGACAGTGTGACATTCCCTCAGTCCTGTCCCTTTAACAGTGTGACACTCTCTCGGTGCTGACCCTCTGACATTCTGACACTCCTTCAGTACTGTCCCTCTGACAGTGTGACACTCCCTCAGTGCTGTCCCTCTGACAGTGTGACACTCCCTCAGTACTGTCCCTCTGACAGTGTGACATTTCCTCAGTCCTGTCCCTCTAACAGTGTGACACTTTCTCGGTACTGACCCTCTGACATTGTGACACTCCCTCAGTACTGTCCCTCTGACAGTGTGACACTCTCTCAGTACTGTCCCTCTGACAGTGTGACACCCCCTCAGTACTGTCCCTCTGACAGTGTGACACTCCCTCAGTGCTGTCCCTCTGACAGTGTGACACTCCCTCAGTGCTGTCCCTCTGACAGTGTGACACTCCCTCAGTACTGTCCCTCTGACAGTGTGACACTGCATCAGTACTGTCCATCTGACAGTGTGACACTCCCTCAGTACTGTCCCTCTGACAGTGTGACACTTGCTCGGTACTGACCCTCTGACAGTATGACACTCCCTCAGTACTGTCCCTCTGACAGTGTGACACTCCCTCAGTACTGTCCCTCTGACAGTGTGACACTCTCTCAGTACTGTTCCTCTGACAGTGTGACACTCCCTCAGTACTGTCCCTCTGACAGTGTGACACTCCCTCAGTGCTGTCCGTCTGACAGTGTGACACCCCCTCAGTGCTGTCACTCTGACAGTGTGACACTCCCTCAGTACTGTCCCTCTGACAGTGTGACACTCCCTCAGTACTGTCCCTCTGACAGTGTGACACTCCATCAGTACTGTCCCTCTGACAGTGTGACACACCCTCGGTACTGTCCCTCTGACAGTGTGACACATGCTCAGTACTGTCCCTCTGACAGTGTGACACTCCCTCAGTACTGTCCCTCTGACAGTGTGACTCTCCCTCAGTACTGTCCCTCTGACAGTGTGACACTCCCTCGGTACTGTCCCTCTGACAGTGTGACACTCCCTCAGTACTGTCCCTCTGACAGTGTGACACTCCCTCAGTGCTGTCCCTCTGACAGTGTGACACTCCCTCAGTACTGTCCCTCTGACAGTGTGACACTCCCTCAGTACTGTCCCTCTGACAGTGTGACACTCCCTCAGTACTGTCCCTCTGACAGTGTGACACTCCCTTGGCACTGACCCTCTGACAGTTTGACACTCCCTCAGTACTGTCCCTCTGACAGTGTGACACTCCCTCAGTGCTGTCCCTCTGACAGTGTGACACTCCCTCAGTACTGTCCCTCTGACAGTGTGACACTCCCTCAGTGCTGTCCCTCTGACAGTGTGACACTCCCTCAGTACTGTACCTCTGACAGTGTGACATTTCCTCAGTCCTGTCCCTCTAACAGTGTGACACTCTCTCGGTACAGACCCTCTGACATTGTGACACTCCCTCAGTACTGTCCCTCTGACAGTGTGACACTCCCTCAGTCCCGTTCCTCTGACAGTGTGACACTCTCTCAGTACTGTCCCTCTGACAGTGTGACACTCCCTCAGTGCTGTCCCTCTGACAGTGTGACACTCCCTCAGTACTGTCCCTCTGACAGTGTGACACTCCCTCAGTGCTGTCCCTCTGACAGTGTGACATTTCCTCAGTCCTGTCCCTCTAACAGTGTGACACTCTCTCGGTACAGACCCTCTGACATTGTGACACTCCCTCAGTACTGTCCCTCTGACAGTGTGACACTCCCTCAGTCCTGTTCCTCTGACAGTGTGACACTCTCTCAGTACTGTCCCTCTGACAGTGTGACACTCCCTCAGTACTGTCCCTCTGACAGTGTGACACTCCCTCAGTACAGTCCCTCTGACAGTGTGACTCTCCCTCAGTACTGTCCCTCTGACAGTGTGACACTCCCTCTGTACTGTCCCTCTGACAGTGTGACACTCCCTGAGTACTGTCCCTCTGACAGTGTGACACTCCCTCAGTACTGTCCCTCTGACAGTGTGACACTCCCTCAGTGCTGTCCCTCTGACAGTGTGACAGTCCCTCAGTACTGTCCCTTTGACAGTGTGACACTCCCTCAGTACTGTCCCTCTGACAGTGTGACACTCCCTCAGTACTGTCCCTCTGATAGTGTGACACTCCCTCGGTTCTGACCCTCTGACAGTTTGACACTCCCTCAGTACTGTCCCTCTGACAGTGTGACACTCGCTCAGTGCTGTCCCTCTGACAGTGTGAATCTCCCTCAGTACTGTCCCTCTGACAGTGTGACACTCCCTCAGTGCTGTCCCTGTGACAGTGTGACACTCCCTCAGTACTGTACCTCTGACAGTGTGACATTTCCTCAGTCCTGTCCCTCTAACAGTGTGACACTCTCTCGGTACAGACCCTCTGACATTGTGACACTCCCTCTTTACTGTCACTCTGACAATGAGACACTCCCTCAGTACAGCCCGTATGACAGTGTGACACTCCCTCAGTACTGCCCCTCTGATAGTCAGACACAACATCAATACTGTCCCTCTGACAGTGTGACACTCCCTCAGTACTGTCCCTCTGACAGTGTGACACTCCCTCAGTCCTGTCCCTCTAACACTCTGACACTCTCTCGGTACTGACCCTCTGGCATTGTGACACTCCCTCAGTACTGTCCCTCTGACAGTATGACACTCCCTCAGAACTGTCCCTCTGACAGTGTGACACTCTCTCAGTACTGTCCCTCTGACAGTGTGACATTCCCTCAGTCCTGTCCCTTTAACAGTGTGACACTCTCTCGGTGCTGACCCTCTGACATTGTGACACTCCTTCAGTACTGTCCCTCTGACAGTGTGACACTCCCTCAGTGCTGTCCCTCTGACAGTGTGACACTCCCTCAGTACTGTCCCTCTGACAGTGTGACATTTCCTCAGTCCTGTCCCTCTAACAGTGTGACACTTTCTCGGTACTGACCCTCTGACATTGTGACACTCCCTCAGTACTGTCCCTCTGACAGTGTGACACTCCCTCAGTACTGTCCCTCTGACAGTGTGACACTTGCTCGGTACTGACCCTCTGACAGTATGACACTCCCTCAGTACTGTCCCTCTGACAGTGTGACACTCCCTCAGTACTGTCCCTCTGACAGTGTGACACTCTCTCAGTACTGTCCCTCTGACAGTGTGACACTCCCTCAGTACTGTCCCTCTGACAGTGTGACACTCCCTCAGTGCTGTCCCTCTGACAGTGTGACACTCCCTCAGTGCTGTCACTCTGACAGTGTGACACTCCCTCAGTACTGTCCCTCTGACAGTGTGACACTCCATCAGTACTGTCCCTCTGACAGTGTGACACACCCTCGGTACTGTCCCTCTGACAGTGTGACACCCGCTCAGTACTGTCCCTCTGACAGTGTGACACTCCCTCAGTACTGTCCCTCTGACAGTGTGACTCTCCCTCAGTACTGTCCCTCTGACAGTGTGACACTCCCTCGGTACTGTCCCTCTGACAGTGTGACACTCCCTCAGTACTGTCCCTCTGACAGTGTGACACTCCCTCAGTGCTGTCCCTCTGACAGTGTGACACTCCCTCAGTACTGTCCCTCTGACAGTGTGACACTCCCTCAGTACTGTCCCTCTGACAGTTTGACACTCCCTCAGTACTGTCCCTCTGACAGTGTGACACTCCCTTGGCACTGACCCTCTGACAGTTTGACACTCCCTCAGTACTGTCCCTCTGACAGTGTGACACTCCCTCAGTGCTGTCCCTCTGACAGTGTGACACTCCCTCAGTACTGTCCCTCTGACAGTGTGACACTCCCTCAGTGCTGTCCCTCTGACAGTGTGACACTCCCTCAGTACTGTACCTCTGACAGTGTGACATTTCCTCAGTCCTGTCCCTCTAACAGTGTGACACTCTCTCGGTACAGACCCTCTGACATTGTGACACTCCCTCTGTACTGTCACTCTGACAATGAGACACTCCCTCAGTACAGCCCGTATGACAGTGTGACACTCCCTCAGTACTGCCCCTCTGATAGTCAGACACAACATCAATACTGTCCCTCTGACAGTGTGACACTCCCTCAGTACTGTCCCTCTGACAGTGTGAACTCCCTCAGTCCTGTCCCTCTAACACTCTGACACTCTCTCGGTACTGACCCTCTGGCATTGTGACACTCCCTCAGTACTGTCCCTCTGACAGTATGACACTCCCTCAGAACTGTCCCTCTGACAGTGTGACACTCTCTCTGTACTGTCCCTCTGACAGTGTGACATTCCCTCAGTCCTGTCCCTTTAACAGTGTGACACTCTCTCGGTTCTGACCCTCTGACATTGTGACACTCCTTCAGTACTGTCCCTCTGACAGTGTGACACTCCCTCAGTGCTGTCCCTCTGACAGTGTGACACTCCCTCAGTACTGTCCCTCTGACAGTGTGACATTTCCTCAGTCCTGTCCCTCTAACAGTGTGACACTATCTCGGTACTGACCCTCTGACATTGTGACACTCCCTCAGTACTGTCCCTCTGACAGTGTGACACTCTCTCAGTACTGTCCCTCTGACAGTGTGACACTCCCTCAGTACTGTCCCTCTGACAGTGTGACACTCCCTCAGTGCTGTCCCTCTGACAGTGTGACACTCCCTCAGTGCTGTCCCTCTGACAGTGTGACACTCCCTCAGTACTGTCCCTCTGACAGTGTGACACTGCATCAGTACTGTCCATCTGACAGTGTGACACTCCCTCAGTACTGTCCCTCTGACAGTGTGACACTTGCTCGGTACTGACCCTCTGACAGTATGACACTCCCTCAGTACTGTCCCTCTGACAGTGTGACACTCCCTCAGTACTGTCCCTCTGACAGTGTGACACTCTCTCAGTACTGTCCCTCTGACAGTGTGACACTCCCTCAGTACTGTCCCTCTGACAGTGTGACACTCCCTCAGTGCTGTCCCTCTGACAGTGTGACACCCCCTCAGTGCTGTCACTCTGACAGTGTGACACTCACTCAGTACTGTCCCTCTGACAGTGTGACACTCCCTCAGTACTGTCCCTCTGACAGTGTGACACTCCATCAGTACTGTCCCTCTGACAGTGTGACACACCCTCGGTACTGTCCCTCTGACAGTGTGACACCCGCTCAGTACTGTCCCTCTGACAGTGTGACACTCCCTCAGTACTGTCCCTCTGACAGTGTGACTCTCCCTCAGTACTGTCCCTCTGACAGTGTGACACTCCCTCGGTACTGTCCCTCTGACAGTGTGACACTCCCTCAGTACTGTCCCTCTGACAGTGTGACACTCCCTCAGTGCTGTCCCTCTGACAGTGTGACACTCCCTCAGTACTGTCCCTCTGACAGTGTGACACTCCCTCAGTACTGTCCCTCTGACAGTGTGACACTCCCTCAGTACTGTCCCTCTGACAGTGTGACACTCCCTTGGCACTGACCCTCTGACAGTTTGACACTCCCTCAGTACTGTCCCTCTGACAGTGTGACACTCCCTCAGTGCTGTCCCTCTGACAGTGTGACACTCCCTCAGTTCTGTCCCTCTGACAGTGTGACACTCCCTCAGTGCTGTCCCTCTGACAGTGTGACACTCCCTCAGTACTGTACCTCTGACAGTGTGGCATTTCCTCAGTCCTGTCCCTCTAACAGTGTGACACTCTCTCGGTACAGACCCTCTGACATTGTGACACTCCCTCAGTACTGTCCCTCTGACAGTGTGACACTCCCTCAGTCCCGTTCCTCTGACAGTGTGACACTCTCTCAGTACTGTCCCTCTGACAGTGTGACACTCCCTCAGTACAGTCCCTCTGACAGTGTGAGACTTCCTACGTACTGTCCCTCTGACAGTGTGACTCTCCCTCAGTACTGTCCCTCTGACAGTGTGACACTCCCTCTGTACTGTCCCTCTGACAGTGTGACACTCCCTGAGTACTGTCCCTCTGACAGTGTGACACTCCCTCAGTGCTGTCCCTCTGACAGTGTGACACTCCCTCAGTGCTGTCACTCTGACAGTGTGACACTCCCTCAGTACTGTCCCTCTGACAGGGTGACACTCCCTCAGTACTGTCCCTCTGACAGTGTGACACTCCATCCGTACTGTCCCTCTGACGTTGTAACACTCCCTCGGTACTGTCCCTCTGACAGTGTGACACCCGCTCAGTACTGTGCCTCTGACAGTGTGACACTCCCTCAGTACTGTCCCTCTGACAGTGTGACTCTCCCTCAGTACTGTCCCTCTGACAGTGTGACTCTCCCTCGGTACTGTCTCTCTGACAGTGTGACACCCGCTCAGTACTGTCCCTCTGACAGTGTGACACTCCCTCAGTACTGTCCCTATGACGGTGTGACACTCCCTCAGTACTGTCCCTCTGACAGTGTGACACTCCCTCAGTACTGTCCCTCTGAAAGTGTGACACTCCCTCAGTACTGTCCCTCTGACAGTGTGACACTCCATCAGTACTGACCCTCTTGCAGTGTGACACTCCCTCAGTACTGTCCCTCTGACAGTGTGACACTCCCTCAGAACTGACCCTCTGACAGTGTGACACTCTCTGAGTACTGTCCCTCTGACAGTGTGACACTCCCTCAGTCCTGTCCCTCTAACAGTGTGACATTCTCTCGGTGCTGACCCTCTGACATTGTGACACTCCTTCAGTACTGTCCCTCTGACAGTGTGACACTCCCTCAGTGCTGTCCCTCTGACAGTGTGACACTCCCTCAGTGCTGACCCTCTGACAGTGTGACACTCCCTCAGTACTGTCCCTCTGACAGTGTGACACTCCCTCAGTACTGTCCCTCTGACAGTGTGACACTTCCTCGGTACTGTCCCTCTGACAGTGTGACACTCCCTCAGTGCTGTCCCTCTGACAGTGTGAAACTCCCTCAGTACTGTCCCTCTGACAGTGTGACATTTCCTCAGTCCTGTCCCTCTAACAGTGTGACACTTTCTCGGTACTGACCCTCTGACATTGTGACACTCCCTCAGTACTGTCCCTCTGACAGTGTGACACTCCCTCAGTACTGTCCCTCTGACAGTGTGACACTCCATCAGTACTGTCCCTCTGACAGTGTGACACACCCTCGGTACTGTCCCTCTGACAGTGTGACACCCGCTCAGTACTGTCCCTCTGACAGTGTGACACTCCCTCAGTACTGTCCCTCTGACAGTGTGACTCTCCCTCAGTACTGTCCCTCTGACAGTGTGACACTCCCTCGGTACTGTCCCTCTGACAGTGTGACACTCCCTCAGTACTGTCCCTCTGACAGTGTGACACTCCCTCAGTGCTGTCCCTCTGACAGTGTGACACTCCCTCAGTACTGTCCCTCTGACAGTGTGACACTCCCTCAGTACTGTCCCTCTGACAGTGTGACACTCCCTCAGTACTGTCCCTCTGACAGTGTGACACTCCCTTGGCACTGACCCTCTGACAGTTTGACACTCCCTCAGTACTGTCCCTCTGACAGTGTGACACTCCCTCAGTGCTGTCCCTCTGACAGTGTGACACTCCCTCAGTTCTGTCCCTCTGACAGTGTGACACTCCCTCAGTGCTGTCCCTCTGACAGTGTGACACTCCCTCAGTACTGTACCTCTGACAGTGTGGCATTTCCTCAGTCCTGTCCCTCTAACAGTGTGACACTCTCTCGGTACAGACCCTCTGACATTGTGACACTCCCTCAGTACTGTCCCTCTGACAGTGTGACACTCCCTCAGTCCCGTTCCTCTGACAGTGTGACACTCTCTCAGTACTGTCCCTCTGACAGTGTGACACTCCCTCAGTACAGTCCCTCTGACAGTGTGAGACTTCCTACGTACTGTCCCTCTGACAGTGTGACTCTCCCTCAGTACTGTCCCTCTGACAGTGTGACACTCCCTCTGTACTGTCCCTCTGACAGTGTGACACTCCCTGAGTACTGTCCCTCTGACAGTGTGACACTCCCTCAGTGCTGTCCCTCTGACAGTGTGACACTCCCTCAGTGCTGTCACTCTGACAGTGTGACACTCCCTCAGTACTGTCCCTCTGACAGGGTGACACTCCCTCAGTACTGTCCCTCTGACAGTGTGACACTCCATCCGTACTGTCCCTCTGACGTTGTAACACTCCCTCGGTACTGTCCCTCTGACAGTGTGACACCCGCTCAGTACTGTGCCTCTGACAGTGTGACACTCCCTCAGTACTGTCCCTCTGACAGTGTGACTCTCCCTCAGTACTGTCCCTCTGACAGTGTGACTCTCCCTCGGTACTGTCTCTCTGACAGTGTGACACCCGCTCAGTACTGTCCCTCTGACAGTGTGACACTCCCTCAGTACTGTCCCTATGACGGTGTGACACTCCCTCAGTACTGTCCCTCTGACAGTGTGACACTCCCTCAGTACTGTCCCTCTGAAAGTGTGACACTCCCTCAGTACTGTCCCTCTGACAGTGTGACACTCCATCAGTACTGACCCTCTTGCAGTGTGACACTCCCTCAGTACTGTCCCTCTGACAGTGTGACACTCCCTCAGAACTGACCCTCTGACAGTGTGACACTCTCTGAGTACTGTCCCTCTGACAGTGTGACACTCCCTCAGTCCTGTCCCTCTAACAGTGTGACATTCTCTCGGTGCTGACCCTCTGACATTGTGACACTCCTTCAGTACTGTCCCTCTGACAGTGTGACACTCCCTCAGTGCTGTCCCTCTGACAGTGTGACACTCCCTCAGTGCTGACCCTCTGACAGTGTGACACTCCCTCAGTACTGTCCCTCTGACAGTGTGACACTCCCTCAGTACTGTCCCTCTGACAGTGTGACACTTCCTCGGTACTGTCCCTCTGACAGTGTGACACTCCCTCAGTGCTGTCCCTCTGACAGTGTGAAACTCCCTCAGTACTGTCCCTCTGACAGTGTGACATTTCCTCAGTCCTGTCCCTCTAACAGTGTGACACTTTCTCGGTACTGACCCTCTGACATTGTGACACTCCCTCAGTACTGTCCCTCTGACAGTGTGACACTCTCTCAGTACTGTCCCTCTGACAGTGTGACACTCCCTCAGTACTGTCCCTCTGAAAGTGTGACACTCCCTCAGTGCTGTCCCTCTGACAGTGTGACACTCCCTCAGTGCTGTCCCTCTGACAGTGTGACACTCCCTCAGTACTGTCCCTCTGACAGTGTGACACTGCATCAGTACTGTCCCTCTGACAGTGTGACACTCCCTCAGTACTGTCCCTCTAACAGAGTGACACTTGCTCGGTACTGACCCTCTGACAGAATGACACTCCCTCAGTACTGTCCCTCTAACAGTGTGACACTCCCTCAGTACTGTCCCTCTGACAGTGTGACACTCTCTCAGTACTGTCCCTCTGACAGTGTGACACTCCATCAGTACTGTCCCTCTGACAGTGTGACACTCCCTCGGTACTGTCCCTCTGACAGTGTGACACCCGCTCAGTCCTGTCCCTCTGACAGTGTGACACTCCCTCAGTACTGTCCCTCTGACAGTGTGACTCTCCCTCAGTACTGTCCCTCTGACAGTGTGACACTCCTTCGGTACTGTCCCTCTGACAGTGTGACACTCCCTCAGTACTGTCCCTCTGACCGTGTGACACTCCCTCAGTACTGTCCCTCTGACAGTGTGACAGTCCCTCAGTACTGTCCCTCTGACAGTGTGACACTCCCTCAGTACTGTCCCTCTGACAGTGTGACACTCCCTTGGTACTGACCCTCTGACAGTTTGACACTCCCTCAGTACTGTCCCTCTGACAGTGTGACACTCCCTCAGTGCTGTCCCTCTGACAGTGTGACACTCCCTCAGTACTGTCCCTCTGACAGTGTGACACTCCCTCAGAGCTGTCCCTCTGACAGTGTGACACTCCCTCAGTACTGTACCTCTGACAGTGTGACATTTCCTCAGTCCTGTCCCTCTAACAGTGTGACACTCTCTCGGTACAGACCCTCTGACATTGTGACACTCCCTCAGTACTGTCCCTCTGACAGTGTGACACTCCCTCAGTCCTGTTCCTCTGACAGTGTGACACTCTCTCAGTACTGTCCCTCTGACAGTGTGACACTCCCTCAGTACTGTCCCTCTGACAGTGTGACACTCCCTCACTGCTGTCCCTCTGACAGTGTGACACTCTCTCAGTACTGTCCATCTGACAATGTGACTCTCCCTCGGTACTGACCTTCTGACAGTATGACACTCCCGCAGTACTGTCCCTCTGACAGTGTGACACTCCCTCAGTCCTGTCCCTCTAACACTGTGACACTCTCTCGATACTGACCCACTGGCATTGTGACACTCCCTCAGTACTGTCCCTCTGACAGTGTGACACTCCCTCAGATCTGTCCCTCTGACAGTGTGACACTCTCTCAGTACTGTCCCTCTGACAGTGTGACACTCCCTCAGTCCTGTCCCTTTAACAGTGTGACACTCTCTCAGTGCTGACCCTCTGACATTGTGACACTCCTTCAGTACTGTCCCTCTGACAGTGTGACACTCCCTCAGTGCTGTCCCTCTGACAGTGTGACACTCCCTCAGTACTGTCCCTCTGACAGTGTGACACTTCCTCAGTCCTGTCCCTCTAACAGTGTGACACTTTCTCGGTACTGACCCTCTGACATTGTGACACTCCCTCAGTACTGTCCCTCTGACAGTGTGACACTCTCTCAGTACTGTCCCTCTGACAGTGTGACACTCCCTCAGTACTGTCCCTCTGACAGTGTGACACTCCCTCAGTGCTGTCCCTCTGACAGTGTGACACTCCCTCAGTGCTGTCCCTCTGACAGTGTGACACTCCCTCAGTACTGTCCCTCTGACAGTGTGACACTGCATCAGTACAGTCCCTCTGACAGTGTGACACTCCCTCAGTACTGTCCCTCTGACAGTGTGACACTTGCTCGGTACTGATCCTCTGACAGTATGACACTCCCTCAGTACTGTCCCTCTGACAGTGTGACACTCCCTCAGTACTGTCCCTCTGACAGTGTGACACTCTCTCAGTACTGTCCCTCTGACAGTGTGACACTCCCTCAGTACTGTCCCTCTGACAGTGTGACACTCCCTCAGTGCTGTCCCTCTGACAGTGTGACACTCCCTCAGTGCTGTCACTCTGACAGTGTGACACTCCCTCAGTACTGTCCCTCTGACAGTGTGACACTCCCTCAGTACTGTCCCTCTGACAGTGTGACACTCCCTCAGTACTGTCCTTCTGACAGTGTGACTCTCCCTCAGTACTGTCCCTCTGACAGTGTGACACTCCCTCAGTACTGTCCCTCTCACAGTGTGACACTCCCTCAGTACTGACCCTCTTACAGTGTGACACTCCCTCAGTACTTTCCCTCTGACAGTGTGACACTCCCTCAGTACTGTCCCTCTGACAGTGTGACACTCTCCCAGTACTGTCCCTCTGACAGTGTAACACTCCCTCAGTACTGTCCCTCTGACAGTGTGACACTCCCTCAGTGCTGTCCCTCTGACAGTGTGACACTCCCTCAGTGCTGTCACTCTGACAGTGTGACACTCCATCAGTACTGTCCCTCTGACAGTGTGACACTCCCTCAGTACTGTCCCTCTGACAGTGTGACACTCCATCCGTACTGTGCCTCTGACGGTGTAACACTCCCTCGGTACTGTCCCTCTGACAGTGTGACACCCGCTCAGTACTGTCTCTCTGACAGTGTGACACTCCCTCAGTACTGTCCCTCTGACAGTGTGACACTCCCTCAGTACTGTCCCTCTGACAGTGTGACACTCCCTCAGTACTGTCCCTCTGAAAGTGTGACACTCCCTCAGTACTGTCCCTCTGACAGTGTGACACTCCATCAGTACTGACCCTCTTGCAGTGTGACACTCCCTCAGTACTGTCCCTCTGACAGTGTGACACTCCCTCAGAACTGTCCCTCTGACAGTCTGATACTCTCTCAGTGCTGTCCCTCTGACAGTGTGACACTCCCTCAGTCCTGTCCCTCTGACAGTGTGACATTCTCTCGGTGCTGACCCTCTGACATTGTGACACTCCTTCAGTACTGTCCCTCTGACAGTGTGACACTCCCTCAGTGCTGTCCCTCTGACAGTGTGACACTCCCTCAGTGCTGACCCTCTGACAGTGTGACACTCCCTCAGTACTGTCCCTCTGACAGTGTGACACTGCATCAGTACTGTCCCTCTGACAGTGTGACACTCCCTCAGTACTGTCCCTCTGACAGTGTGACACTTCCTCGGTACTGTCCCTCTGACAGTGTGACACTCTCTCAGTACTGTCCCTCTGACAGTGTGACACTCCCTCAGTACTGTCCCTCTGATAGTGTGACACTCCCTCAGTGCTGTCCCTCTGACAGTGTGACACTCCCTCAGTACTGTCCCTCTGACAGTGTGACACTCCCTCAGTGCTGTCCCTCTGACAGTGTGACACTCCCTCAGTGCTGTCACTCTGACAGTGTGACACTCCCTCAGTACTGTCCCTCTGACAGTGTGACACTCAATCAGTACTGTCCCTCTGACAGTGAGACACTCCCTCGGTACTGCCCCTTTGACAGTGTGACACTCAATCAGTACTGTCCCTCTGACAGTGTGACTCTCCCTCAGTACTGTCCCTCTGACAGTGTGACTCTCCCTCGGTACTGTCCCTCTGACAGTGTGACACCCGCTCAGTACTGTCCCTCTGACAGTGTGACACTCCCTCAGTACTGTCCCTCTGACAGTGTGACACTCCCTCAGTACTGTCCCTCTGACAGTGTGACACTCCCTCAGTACTGTCCCTCTGACAGTGTGACACTCCATCAGTACTGTCCCTCTTGCAGTGTGACACTCCCTCAGTACTGTCCCTCTGACAGTGTGACACTCCCTCAGAACTGTCCCTCTGACAGTGTGACACTCTCTCAGTACTGTCCTTCTGACAGTGTGACACTCCCTCAGTCTTGTCCCTCTAACAGTGTGACATTCTCTCGGTGCTGACCCTCTGACATTGTGACACTCCTTCAGTACTGTCCCTCTGACAGTGTGACACTCCCTCAGTGCTGTCCCTCTGACAGTGTGACACTCCCTCAGTGCTGACCCTCTGACAGAGTGACACTCCCTCAGTACTGTCCCTCTGACAGTGTGACACTGCATCAGTACTGTCCCTCTGACAGTGTGACACTCCCTCAGTACTGTCCCTCTGACAGTGTGACACTTCCTCGGTGCTGTCCCTCTGACAGTGTGACACTCTCTCAGTACTGTCCCTCTGACAGTGTGACACTCCCTCAGTACTGTCCCTCTGACAGTGTGACACTCCCTCAGTGCTGTCACTCTGACAGTGTGACACTCCCTCAGTACTGTCCCTCTGACAGTGTGACACTCCCTCAGTGCTGTCCCTCTGACAGTGTGACACTCCCTCAGTGCTGTCACTCTGACTTTGTGACACTCAATCAGTACTCTCCCTCTGACAGTGTGACACTCAATCAGTACTGTCCCTCTGACAGTGAGACACTCCCTCGGTACTGCCCCTCTGACAGTGTGACACTCAATCAGTACTGTCCCTCTGACAGTGTGACTCTCCCTCAGTACTGTCCCTCTGACAGTGTGACTCTCCCTCGGTACTGTCCCTCTGACAGTGTGACACCCGCTCAGTACTGTCCCTCTGACAGTGTGACACTCCCTCAGTACTGTCCCTCTGACAGTGTGACACTCCCTCAGTACTGTCCCTCTGACAGTGTGACACTCCCTAAGAACTGTCCCTCTGACAGTGTGACACTCCATCAGTACTGACCCTCTTGCAGTGTGACACTCCCTCAGTACTGTCCCTCTGACAGTGTGACACTCCCTCAGAACTGTCCCTCTGACAGTGTGACACTCTCTCAGTACTGTCCCTCTGACAGTGTGACACTCCCTCAGTCCTGTCCCTCTAACAGTGTGACATTCTCTCGGTGCTGACCCTCTGACATTGTGACACTCCTTCAGTACTGTCCCTCTGACAGTGTGACACTCCCTCAGTGCTGTCCCTCTGACAGTGTGACACGCCCTCAGTGCTGACCCTCTGACAGTGTGACACTCCCTCAGTACTGTCCCTCTGACAGTGTGACACTGCATCAGTACTGTCCCTCTGACAGTGTGACACTCCCTCAGTACTGTCCCTCTGACAGTGTGACACTCCCTCAGAACTGTCCCTCTGACAGTGTGATACTCACTCAGTGCTGTCCCTCTGACAGTGTGACACTCCCTCAGTCCTGTCCCTCTGACAGTGTGACATTCTCTCGGTGCTGACCCTCTGACATTGTGACACTCCTTCAGTACTGTCCCTCTGACAGTGTGACACTCCCTCAGTGCTGTCCCTCTGACAGTGTGACATTCCCTCAGTGCTGACCCTCTGACAGTGTGACACTCCCTCAGTACTGTCCCTCTGACAGTGTGACACTGCATCAGTACTGTCCCTCTGACAGTGTGACACTCCCTCAGTACTATCCCTCTGACAGTGTGACACTTCCTCGGTACTGTCCCTCTGACAGTGTGACACTCTCTCAGTACTGTCCCTCTGACAGTGTGACACTCGCTCAGTACTGTCCCTCTGATAGTGTGACACTCCCTCAGTGCTGTCACTCTGACAGTGTGACACTCCCTCAGTACTGTCCCTCTGACAGTGTGACACTCCCTCAGTGCTGTCCCTCTGACAGTGTGACACTCCCTCAGTGCTGTCACTCTGACAGTGTGACACTCCCTCAGTACTGTCCCTCTGACAGTGTGACACTCAATCAGTACTGTCCCTCTGACAGTGAGACACTCCCTCGGTACTGCCCCTCTGACAGTGTGACACTCAATCAGTACTGTCCCTCTGACAGTGTGACTCTCCCTCAGTACTGTCACTCTGACAGTGTGACACTCAATCAGTACTGTCCCTCTGACAGTGTGACACTCAATCAGTACTGTCCCTCTGACAGTGAGACACTCCGTCGGTACTGCCCCTCTGACAGTGTGACACTCAATCAGTACTGTCCCTCTGACAGTGTGACTCTCCCTCAGTACTGTCCCTCTGACAGTGTGACTCTCCCTCGGTACTGTCCCTCTGACAGTGTGACACCCGCTCAGTACTGTCCCTCTGACAGTGTGACACTCCCTCAGTACTGTCCCTCTGACAGTGTGACACTCCCTCAGTACTGTCCCTCTGACAGTGTGACACTCCCTCAGTACTGTCCCTCTGACAGTGTGACACCCCATCAGTACTGACCCTCTTGCAGTGTGACACTCCCTCAGTACTGTCCCTCTGACAGTTTGACACTCCCTCAGAACTGTCCCTCTGACAGTGTGACACTCTCTCAGTACTGTCCCTCTGACAGTGTGACACTCCCTCAGTCCTGTCCCTCTAACAGTGTGACATTCTCTCGGTGCTGACCCTCTGACATTGTGACACTCCTTCAGTACTGTCCCTCTGACAGTGTGACACTCCCTCAGTGCTGTCCCTCTGACAGTGTGACACTCCCTCAGTGCTGACCCTCTGACAGTGTGACACTCCCTCAGTACTGTCCCTCTGACAGTGTGACACTCCCTCAGTCCTGTTCCTCTGACAGTGTGACACTCTCTCAGTACTGTCCCTCTGACAGTGTGACACTCCCTCAGTACTGTCCCTCTGACAGTGTGACACTCCCTCACTGCTGTCCCTCTGACAGTGTGACACTCTCTCAGTACTGTCCATCTGACAATGTGACCCTCCCTCGGTACTGACCTTCTGACAGTATGACACTCCCGCAGTACTGTCCCTCTGACAGTGTGACACTCCCTCAGTCCTGTCCCTCTAACACTGTGACACTCTCTCGATACTGACCCACTGGCATTGTGACGCTCCCTCAGTACTGTCCCTCTAACAGTGTGACACTCCCTCAGATCTGTCCCTCTGACAGTGTGACACTCTCTCAGTACTGTCCCTCTGACAGTGTGACACTCCCTCAGTCCTGTCCCTTTAACAGTGTGACACTCTCTCAGTGCTGACCCTCTGACATTGTGACACTCCTTCAGTACTGTCCCTCTGACAGTGTGACACTCCCTCAGTGCTGTCCCTCTGACAGTGTGACACTCCCTCAGTACTGTCCCTCTGACAGTGTGACACTTCCTCAGTCCTGTCCCTCTAACAGTGTGACACTTTCTCGGTACTGACCCTCTGACATTGTGACACTCCCTCAGTACTGTCCCTCTGACAGTGTGACGCTCTCTCAGTACTGTCCCTCTGACAGTGTGACACTCCCTCAGTACTGTCCCTCTGACAGTGTGACACTCCCTCCGTGCTGTCCCTCTGACAGTGTGACACTCCCTCAGTGCTGTCCCTCTGACAGTGTGACACTCCCTCAGTACTGTCCCTCTGACAGTGTGACACTGCATCAGTGCAGTCCCTCTGACAGTGTGACACTCCCTCAGTACTGTCCCTCTGACAGTGTGACACTTGCTCGGTACTGACCCTCTGACAGTATGACACTCCCTCAGTACTGTCCCTCTGACAGTGTGACACTCCCTCAGAACTGTCCCTCTGACAGTGTGACACTCTCTCAGTACTGTCCTTCTGACAGTGTGACACTCCCTCAGTCCTGTCCCTCTAACAGTGTGACATTCTCTCGGTGCTGACCCTCTGACATTGTGACACTCCTTCAGTACTGTCCCTCTGACAGTGTGACACTCCCTCAGTGCTGTCCCTCTGACAGTGTGACACTCCCTCAGTGCTGACCCTCTGACAGAGTGACACTCCCTCAGTACTGTCCCTCTGACAGTGTGACACTCCCTCAGTACTGTCCCTCTGACAGTGTGACACTTCCTCGGTGCTGTCCCTCTGACAGTGTGACACTCTCTCAGTACTGTCCCTCTGACAGTGTGACACTCCCTCAGTACCGTCCCTCTGACAGTGTGACACTCCCTCAGTGCTGTCACTCTGACAGTGTGACACTCCCTCAGTACTGTTCCTCTGACAGTGTGACACTCCCTCAGTGCTGTCCCTCTGACAGTGTGACACTCCCTCAGTGCTGTCACTCTGACAGTGTGACACTCAATCAGTACTGTCCCTCTGACAGTGTGACACTCAATCAGTACTGTCCCTCTGACAGTGAGACACTCCCTCGGTACTGCCCCTCTGACAGTGTGACACTCAATCAGTACTGTCCCTCTGACAGTGTGACTCTCCCTCAGTACTGTCCCTCTGACAGTGTGACTCTCCCTCGGTACTGTCCCTCTGACAGTGTGACACCCGCTCAGTACTGTCCCTCTGACAGTGTGACACTCCCTCAGTACTGTCCCTCTGACAGTGTGACACTCCCTCAGTACTGTCCCTCTGAGAGTGTGACACTCCCTCAGAACTGCCCCTCTGACAGTGTGACACTCCATCAGTACTGACCCTCTTGCAGTGTGACACTCCCTCAGTACTGTCCCTCTGACAGTGTGACACTCCCTCAGAACTGCCCCTCTGACAGTGTGACACTCAATCAGTACTGTCCCTCTGACAGTGTGACTCTCCCTCAGTACTGTCCCTCTGACAGTGTGACTCTCCCTCGGTACTGTCCCTCTGACAGTGTGACACCCGCTCAGTACTGTCCCTCTGACAGTGTGACACTCCCTCAGTACTGTCCCTCTGACAGTGTGACACTCCCTCAGTACTGTCCCTCTGACAGTGTGACACTCCCTCAGAACTGTCCCTCTGACAGTGTGACACTCCATCAGTACTGACCCTCTTGCAGTGTGACACTCCCTCAGTACTGTCCCTCTGACAGTGTGACACTCCCTCAGAACTGTCCCTCTGACAGTGTGACACTCTCTCAGTACTGTCCCTCTGACAGTGTGACACTCCCTCAGTCCTGTCCCTCTAACAGTGTGACATTCTCTCGGTGCTGACCCTCTGACATTGTGACACTCCTTCAGTACTGTCCCTCTGACAGTGTGACACTCCCTCAGTGCTGTCCCTCTGACAGTGTGACACTCCCTCAGTGCTGACCCTCTGACAGTGTGACACTCCCTCAGTGCTGTCCCTCTGACAGTGTGACACTCCCTCAGTACTGTCCCTCTGACAGTGTGACACTCCCTCAGAACTGTCCCTCTGACAGTGTGATACTCACTCAGTGCTGTCCCTCTGACAGTGTGACACTCCCTCAGTCCTGTCCCTCTGACAGTGTGACATTCTCTCGGTGCTGACCCTCTGACATTGTGACACTCCTTCAGTACTGTCCCTCTGACAGTGTGACACTCCCTCAGTGCTGTCCCTCTGACAGTGTGACATTCCCTCAGTGCTGACCCTCTGACAGTGTGACACTCCCTCAGTACTGTCCCTCTGACAGTGTGACACTGCATCAGTACTGTCCCTCTGACAGTGTGACACTCCCTCAGTACTATCCCTCTGACAGTGTGACACTTCCTCGGTACTGTCCCTCTGACAGTGTGACTCTCCCTCAGTACTGTCCCTCTGACAGTGTGACTCTCCCTCGGTACTGTCCCTCTGACAGTGTGACACCCGCTCAGTACTGTCCCTCTGACAGTGTGACACTCCCTCAGTACTGTCCCTCTGACAGTGTGACACTCCCTCAGTACTGTCCCTCTGACAGTGTGACACTCCCTCAGAACTGTCCCTCTGACAGTGTGACACTCCATCAGTACTGACCCTCTTGCAGTGTGACACTCCCTCAGTACTGTCCCTCTGACAGTGTGACACTCCCTCAGAACTGTCCCTCTGACAGTGTGACACTCCCTCAGTCCTGTCCCTCTAACAGTGTGACATTCTCTCGGTGCTGACCCTCTGACATTGTGACACTCCTTCAGTACTGTCCCTCTGACAGTGTGACACTCCCTCAGTGCTGTCCCTCTGACAGTGTGACACTCCCTCAGTACTGTCCCTCTGACAGTGTGACACTTCCTCGGTGCTGTCCCTCTGACAGTGTGACACTCTCTCAGTACTGTCCCTCTGACAGTGTGACACTCCCTCAGTACTGTCCCTCTGACAGTGTGACACTCCCTCAGTGCTGTCACTCTGACAGTGTGACACTCCCTCAGTACTGTCCCTCTGACAGTGTGACACTCCCTCAGTGCTGTCCCTCTGACAGTGTGACACTCCCTCAGTGCTGTCACTCTGACAGTGTGACACTCAATCAGTACTGTCCCTCTGACAGTGTGACACTCAATCAGTACTGTCCCTCTGACAGTGAGACACTCCCTCGGTACTGCCCCTCTGACAGTGTGACACTCAATCAGTACTGTCCCTCTGACAGTGTGACTCTCCCTCAGTACTGTCCCTCTGACAGTGTGACTCTCCCTCGGTACTGTCCCTCTGACAGTGTGACACCCGCTCAGTACTGTCCCTCTGACAGTGTGACACTCCCTCAGTACTGTCCCTCTGACAGTGTGACACTCCCTCAGTACTGTCCCTCTGACAGTGTGACACTCCCTCAGAACTGTCCCTCTGACAGTGTGACACTCCATCAGTACTGACCCTCTTGCAGTGTGACACTCCCTCAGTACTGTCCCTCTGACAGTGTGACACTCCCTCAGAACTGTCCCTCTGACAGTGTGACACTCCCTCAGTCCTGTCCCTCTGACAGTGTGACACTCTCTCAGTACTGTCCCTCTGACAGTGTGACACTCCCTCAGTACTGTCCCTCTGACAGTGTGACACTCCCTCAGTGCTGTCACTCTGACAGTGTGACACTCCCTCAGTACTGTCCCTCTGACAGTGTGACACTCCCTCAGTGCTGTCCCTCTGACAGTGTGACACTCCCTCAGTGCTGTCACTCTGACAGTGTGACACTCAATCAGTACTGTCCCTCTGACAGTGTGACACTCAATCAGTACTGTCCCTCTGACAGTGAGACACTCCCTCGGTACTGCCCCTCTGACAGTGTGACACTCAATCAGTACTGTCCCTCTGACAGTGTGACTCTCCCTGAGTACTGTCCCTCTGACAGTGTGACTCTCCCTCGGTACTGTCCCTCTGACAGTGTGACACCCGCTCAGTACTGTCCCTCTGACAGTGTGACACTCCCTCAGTACTGTCCCTCTGACAGTGTGACACTCCCTCAGTACTGTCCCTCTGACAGTGTGACACTCCCTCAGAACTGTCCCTCTGACAGTGTGACACTCCATCAGTACTGACCCTCTTGCAGTGTGACACTCCCTCAGTACTGTCCCTCTGACAGTGTGACACTCCCTCAGAACTGTCCCTCTGACAGTGTGACACTCCCTCAGTCCTGTCCCTCTAACAGTGTGACATTCTCTCGGTGCTGACCCTCTGACATTGTGACACTCCTTCAGTACTGTCCCTCTGACAGTGTGACACTCCCTCAGTGCTGTCCCTCTGACAGTGTGACACTCCCTCAGTGCTGACCCTCTGACAGTGTGACACTCCCTCAGTACTGTCCCTCTGACAGTGTGACACTGCATCAGTACTGTCCCTCTGACAGTGTGACACTCCCTCAGTACTGTCCCTCTGACAGTGTGACACTCCCTCAGAACTGTCCCTCTGACAGTGTGATACTCACTCAGTGCTGTCCCTCTGACAGTGTGACACTCCCTCAGTCCTGTCCCTCTGACAGTGTGACATTCTCTCGGTGCTGACCCTCTGACATTGTGACACTCCTTCAGTACTGTCCCTCTGACAGTGTGACACTCACTCAGTGCTGTCCCTCTGACAGTGTGACATTCCCTCAGTGCTGACCCTCTGACAGTGTGACACTCCCTCAGTACTGTCCCTCTGACAGTGTGACACTGCATCAGTACTGTCCCTCTGACAGTGTGACACTCCCTCAGTACTATCCCTCTGACAGTGTGACACTTCCTCGGTACTGTCCCTCTGACAGTGTGACACTCCCTCAGTACTGTCCCTCTGACAGTGTGACACTCCCTCAGTACTGTCCCTCTGACAGTGTGACACTCCCTCAGTACTGTCCCTCTGACAGTGTGACACTCCCTCAGAACTGTCCCTCTGACAGTGTGACACTCTCTCAGTACTGTCCCTCTGACAGTGTGACACTCCCTCAGTCCTGTCCCTCTAACAGTGTGACATTCTCTCGGTGCTGACCCTCTGACATTGTGACACTCCTTCAGTACTGTCCCTCTGACAGTGTGACACTCCCTCAGTGCTGTCCCTCTGACAGTGTGACACTCCCTCAGTGCTGACCCTCTGACAGAGTGACACTCCCTCAGTACTGTCCCTCTGACAGTGTGACACTGCATCAGTACTGTCCCTCTGACAGTGTGACACTCCCTCAGTACTGTCCCTCTGACAGTGTGACACTTCCTCGGTGCTGTCCCTCTGACAGTGTGACACTCTCTCAGTACTGTCCCTCTGACAGTGTGACACTCCCTCAGTACTGTCCCTCTGACAGTGTGACACTCCCTCAGTGCTGTCACTCTGACAGTGTGACACTCCCTCAGTACTGTCCCTCTGACAGTGTGACACTCCCTCAGTGCTGTCCCTCTGACAGTGTGACACTCCCTCAGTGCTGTCACTCTGACAGTGTGACACTCAATCAGTACTGTCCCTCTGACAGTGTGACACACCCTCAGAACTGTCCCTCTGACAGTGTGACACTCTCTCAGTACTGTCCCTCTGACAGTGTGACACTCCCTCAGTCCTGTCTCTCTAACAGTGTGACATTCTCTCGGTGCTGACCCTCTGACATTGTGACACTCCTTCAGTACTGTCCCTCTGACAGTGTGACACTCCCTCAGTGCTGTCTCTCTGACAGTGTGACACTCCCTCAGTGCTGACCCTCTGACAGAGTGACACTCCCTCAGTACTGTCCCTCTGACAGTGTGACACTGCATCAGTACTGTCCCTCTGACAGTGTGACACTCCCTCAGTACTGTCCCTCTGACAGTGTGACACTTCCTCGGTGCTGTCCCTCTGACAGTGTGACACTCTCTCAGTACTGTCCCTCTGACAGTGTGACACTTCCTCAGTACTGTCCCTCTGACAGTGTGACACTCCCTCAGTGCTGTCACTCTGACAGTGTGACACTCCCTCAGTACTGTCCCTCTGACAGTGTGACACTCCCTCAGTGCTGTCCCTCTGACAGTGTGACACTCCCTCAGTGCTGTCACTCTGACAGTGTGACACTCAATCAGTACTGTCCCTCTGACAGTGTGACACTCAATCAGTACTGTCCCTCTGACAGTGAGACACTCCGTCGGTACTGCCCCTCTGACAGTGTGACACTCAATCAGTACTGTCCCTCTGACAGTGTGACTCTCCCTCAGTACTGTCCCTCTGACAGTGTGACTCTCCCTCGGTACTGTCCCTCTGACAGTGTGACACCCGCTCAGTACTGTCCCTCTGACAGTGTGACACTCCCTCAGTACTGTCCCTCTGACAGTGTGACACTCCCTCAGTACTGTCCCTCTGACAGTGTGACACTGCATCAGTACTGTCCCTCTGACAGTGTGACACTCCCTCAGTACTATCCCTCTGACAGTGTGACACTTCCTCGGTACTGTCCCTCTGACAGTGTGACACTCTCTCAGTACTGTCCCTCTGACAGTGTGACACTCGCTCAGTACTGTCCCTCTGATAGTGTGACACTCCCTCAGTGCTGTCACTCTGACAGTGTGACACTCCCTCAGTACTGTCCCTCTGACAGTGTGACACTCCCTCAGTGCTGTCCCTCTGACAGTGTGACACTCCCTCAGTGCTGTCACTCTGACAGTGTGACGCTCCCTCAGTACTGTCCCTCTGACAGTGTGACACTCAATCAGTACTGTCCCTCTGACAGTGAGACACTCCCTCGGTACTGCCCCTCTGACAGTGTGACACTCAATCAGTACTGTCCCTCTGACAGTGTGACTCTCCCTCAGTACTGTCCCTCTGACAATGTGACTCTCCCTCGGTACTGTCCCTCTGACAGTGTGACACCCGCTCAGTACTGTCCCTCTGACAGTGTGACACTCCCTCAGTACTGTCCCTCTGACAGTGTGACACTCCCTCAGTACTGTCCCTCTGACAGTGTGACACTCCCTCAGTACTGTCCCTCTGACAGTGTGACACTCCATCAGTACTGTCCCTCTTGCAGTGTGACACTCCCTCAGTACTGTCCCTCTGACAGTGTGACACTCCCTCAGAACTGTCCCTCTGACAGTGTGACACTCTCTCAGTACTGTCCCTCTGACAGTGTGACACTCCCTCAGTCCTGTCCCTCTAACAGTGTGACATTCTCTCGGTGCTGACCCTCTGACATTGTGACACTCCTTCAGTACTGTCCCTCTGACAGTGTGACACTCCCTCAGTGCTGTCCCTCTGACAGTGTGACACTCCCTCAGTGCTGACCCTCTGACAGAGTGACACTCCCTCAGTACTGTCCCTCTGACAGTGTGACACTGCATCAGTACTGTCCCTCTGACAGTGTGACACTCCCTCAGTACTGTCCCTCTGACAGTGTGACACTTCCTCGGTGCTGTCCCTCTGACAGTGTGACACTCTCTCAGTACTGTCCCTCTGACAGTGTGACACTCCCTCAGTACTGTCCCTCTGACAGTGTGACACTCCCTCAGTGCTGTCACTCTGACAGTGTGACACTCCCTCAGTACTGTCCCTCTGACAGTGTGACACTCCCTCAGTGCTGTCCCTCTGACAGTGTGACACTCCCTCAGTGCTGTCACTCTGACAGTGTGACACTCAATCAGTACTGTCCCTCTGACAGTGTGACACTCAATCAGTACTGTCCCTCTGACAGTGAGACACTCCGTCGGTACTGCCCCTCTGACAGTGTGACACTCAATCAGTACTGTCCCTCTGACAGTGTGACTCTCCCTCAGTACTGTCCCTCTGACAGTGTGACTCTCCCTCGGTACTGTCCCTCTGACAGTGTGACACCCGCTCAGTACTGTCCCTCTGACAGTGTGACACTCCCTCAGTACTGTCCCTCTGACAGTGTGACACTCCCTCAGTACTGTCCCTCTGACAGTGTGACACTCCCTCAGTACTGTCCCTCTGACAGTGTGACACCCCATCAGTACTGACCCTCTTGCAGTGTGACACTCCCTCAGTACTGTCCCTCTGACAGTTTGACACTCCCTCAGAACTGTCCCTCTGACAGTGTGACACTCTCTCAGTACTGTCCCTCTGACAGTGTGACACTCCCTCAGTCCTGTCCCTCTAACAGTGTGACATTCTCTCGGTGCTGACCCTCTGACATTGTGACACTCCTTCAGTACTGTCCCTCTGACAGTGTGACACTCCCTCAGTGCTGTCCCTCTGACAGTGTGACACTCCCTCAGTGCTGACCCTCTGACAGTGTGACACTCCCTCAGTACTGTCCCTCTGACAGTGTGACACTCCCTCAGTCCTGTTCCTCTGACAGTGTGACACTCTCTCAGTACTGTCCCTCTGACAGTGTGACACTCCCTCAGTACTGTCCCTCTGACAGTGTGACACTCCCTCACTGCTGTCCCTCTGACACTGTGACACTCTCTCAGTACTGTCCATCTGACAATGTGACCCTCCCTCGGTACTGACCTTCTGACAGTATGACACTCCCGCAGTACTGTCCCTCTGACAGTGTGACACTCCCTCAGTCCTGTCCCTCTAACACTGTGACACTCTCTCGATACTGACCCACTGGCATTGTGACGCTCCCTCAGTACTGTCCCTCTGACAGTGTGACACTCCCTCAGATCTGTCCCTCTGACAGTGTGACACTCTCTCAGTACTGTCCCTCTGACAGTGTGACACTCCCTCAGTCCTGTCCCTTTAACAGTGTGACACTCTCTCAGTGCTGACCCTCTGACATTGTGACACTCCTTCAGTACTGTCCCTCTGACAGTGTGACACCTCCCTCAGTGCTGTCCCTCTGACAGTGTGACACTCCCTCAGTACTGTCCCTCTGACAGTGTGACACTTCCTCAGTCCTGTCCCTCTAACAGTGTGACACTTTCTCGGTACTGACCCTCTGACATTGTGACACTCCCTCAGTACTGTCCCTCTGACAGTGTGACACTCTCTCAGTACTGTCCCTCTGACAGTGTGACACTCCCTCAGTACTGTCCTCTGACAGTGTGACACTCCCTCAGTGCTGTCCCTCTGACAGTGTGACACTCCCTCAGTGCTGTCCCTCTGACAGTGTGACACTCCCTCAGTACTGTCCCTCTGACAGTGTGACACTGCATCAGTACAGTCCCTCTGACAGTGTGACACTCCCTCAGTACTGGTCCCTCTGACAGTGTGACACTTGCTCGGTACTGACCCTCTGACAGTATGACACTCCCTCAGTACTGTCCCTCTGACAGTGTGACACTCCCTCAGTACTGTCCCTCTGACAGTGTGACACTCTCTCAGTACTGTCCCTCTGACAGTGTGACACTCCCTCAGTACTGTCCCTGTGACAGTGTGACACTCCCTCAGTACTGTCCCTCTGACAGTGTGACTCTCCTCAGTACTGTCACTCTGACAGTGTGACACTCCCTCAGTACTGTCCCTCTCACAGTGTGACACTCCCTCAGTACTGGACCCTCTTACAGTGTGACACTCCCTCAGTACTTTCCTCTGACAGTGTGACACTCTCCGCAGTACTGTCCCTCTGACAGTGTGACACTCTCCCAGTACTGTCCCTCTGACAGTGTAACACTCCCTCAGTACTGTCCCTCTGACAGTGTGACACTCCCTCAGTGCTGTCCCTCTGACAGTGTGACACTCCCTCAGTGCTGTCACTCTGACAGTGTGACACTCCCTCAGTACTGTCCCTCTGACAGTGTGACACTCCCTCAGTACTGTCCCTCGACAGTGTGACACTCCATCCGTACTGTCCCTCTGACGGTGTAACACCTCCCTCGGTACTGTCCCTCTGACAGTGTGACACCCGCTCAGTACTGTCTCTCTGACAGTGTGACACTCCCTCAGAACTGTCCCTCTGACAGTGTGACACTCTCTCAGTACTGTCCCTCTGACAGTGTGGACACTCCCTCAGTCCTGTCCCTCTAACAGTGTGACATTCTCTCGGTGCTGACCCTCTGACATTGTGACACTCCTTCAGTACTGTCCCTCTGACAGTGTGACACTCCCTCAGTGCTGTCCCTCTGACAGTGTGACACTCCCTCAGTGCTGACCCTCTGACAGTGTGACACTCCCTCAGTACTGTCCCTCTGACAGTGTGACACTCCCTCAGTCCTGTTCCTCTGACAGTGTGACACTCTCTCAGTACTGTCCCTCTGACAGTGTGACACTCCCTCAGTACTGTCCCTCTGACAGTGTGACACTCCCTCACTGCTGTCCCTCTGACAGTGTGACACTCTCTCAGTACTGTCCATCTGACAATGTGACCCTCCTCGGTACTGACCTTCTGACAGTATGACACTCCCGCAGTACTGTCCCTCTGACAGTGTGACACTCCCTCAGTCCTGTCCCTCTAACACTGTGACACTCTCTCGATACTGACCCACTGGCATTGTGACGCTCCCTCAGTACTGTCCCTCTGACAGTGTGACACACCCTCAGATCTGTCCCTCTGACAGTGTGACACTCTCTCAGTACTGTCCCTCTGACAGTGTGACACTCCCTCAGTCCTGTCCCTTTAACAGTGTGACACTCTCTCAGTGCTGACCCTCTGACATTGTGACACTCCTTCAGTACTGTCCCTCTGACAGTGTGACACTCCCTCAGTGCTGTCCCTCTGACAGTGTGACACTCCCTCAGTACTGTCCCCCTGACAGTGTGACACTTCCTCAGTCCTGTCCCTCTAACAGTGTGACAATTTCTCGGTTCTGACCCTCTGACATTGTGACACTCCCTCAGTACTGTCCCTCTGACAGTGTGACACTCTCTCAGTACTGTCCCTCTGACAGTGTGACACTCCCTCAGTACTGTCCCTCTGACAGTGTGACACTCCCTCAGTGCTGTCCCTCTGACAGTGTGACACTCCCTCAGTGCTGTCCCTCTGACAGTGTGACACTCCCTCAGTACTGTCCCTCTGACAGTGTGACACTGCATCAGTACAGTCCCTCTGACAGTGTGACACTCCCTCAGTACTGTCCCTCTGACAGTGTGACACTTGCTCGGTACTGACCCTCTGACAGTATGACACTCCCTCAGTACTGTCCCCTCTGACAGTGTGACACTCCCTCAGTACTGTCCCTCTGACAGTGTGACACTCTCTCAGTACTGTCCCTTCAGTACTGTCCCTCTGACAGTGTGACACTCCCTCAGTACTGTCCCTCTGACAGTGTGACACTCCCTCAGTGCTGTCCCTCTGACAGTGTGACACTCCCTCAGGGCTGTCACTCTGACAGTGTGACACTCCCTCAGTACTGTCCCTCTGACAGTGTGACACTCCCTCAGTACTGTCCCTCTGACAGTGTGACACTCCCTCAGTACTGTCCCTCTGACAGTGTGACTCTCCCTCAGTACTGTCCCTCTGACAGTGTGACACTCCCTCAGTACTGTCCCTCTCACAGTGTGACACTCCCTCAGTACTGACCCTCTGACAGTGTGACACTCCCTCAGTACTGTCCCTCTGACAGTGTGACACTCTCCCAGTACTGTCCCTCTGACAGTGTAACACTCCCTCAGTACTGTCCCTCTGACAGTGTGACACTCCCTCAGTGCTGTCCCTCTGACAGTGTGACACTCCCTCAGTGCTGTCACTCTGACAGTGTGACACTCCCTCAGTACTGTCCCTCTGACAGTGTGACACTCCCTCAGTACTGTCCCTCTGACAGTGTGACACTCCATCCGTACTGTCCCTCTGACGGTGTAACACTCCCTCGGTACTGTCCCTCTGACAGTGTGACACCCGCTCAGTACTGTCTCTCTGACAGTGTGACACTCCCTCAGTACTGTCCCTCTGACAGTGTGACACTCCCTCAGTACTGTCCCTCTGACAGTGTGACACTCCCTCAGTACTGTCCCTCTGAAAGTGTGACACTCCCTCAGTACTGTCCCTCTGACAGTGTGACACTCCATCAGTACTGACCCTCTTGCAGTGTGACACTCCCTCAGTACTGTCCCTCTGACAGTGTGACACTCTCTCAGTACTGTCCCTCTGACAGTGTGACACTCCCTCAGTCCTGTCCCTCTAACAGTGTGACATTCTCTCGGTGCTGACCCTCTGACATTGTGACACTCCTTCAGTACTGTCCCTCTGACAGTGTGACACTCCCTCAGTGCTGTCCCTCTGACAGTGTGACACTCCCTCAGTGCTGACCCTCTGACAGAGTGACACTCCCTCAGTACTGTCCCTCTGACAGTGTGACACTGCATCAGTACTGTCCCTCTGACAGTGTGACACTCCCTCAGTACTGTCCCTCTGACAGTGTGACACTTCCTCGGTGCTGTCCCTCTGACAGTGTGACACTCTCTCAGTACTGTCCCTCTGACAGTGTGACACTCCCTCAGTACTGTCCCTCTGACAGTGTGACACTCCCTCAGTGCTGTCACTCTGACAGTGTGACACTCCCTCAGTACTGTCCCTCTGACAGTGTGACACTCCCTCAGTGCTGTCCCTCTGACAGTGTGACACTCCCTCAGTGCTGTCACTCTGACAGTGTGACACTCAATCAGTACTGTCCCTCTGACAGTGTGACTCTCCCTCAGTACTGTCCCTCTGACAGTGTGACTCTCCCTCGGTACTGTCCCTCTGACAGTGTGACACCCGCTCAGTACTGTCCCTCTGACAGTGTGACACTCCCTCAGTACTGTCCCTCTGACAGTGTGACACTCCCTCAGTACTGTCCCTCTGACAGTGTGACACTCCCTCAGTACTGTCCCTCTGACAGTGTGACACCCCATCAGTACTGACCCTCTTGCAGTGTGACACTCCCTCAGTACTGTCCCTCTGACAGTTTGACACTCCCTCAGAACTGTCCCTCTGACAGTGTGACACTCTCTCAGTACTGTCCCTCTGACAGTGTGACACTCCCTCAGTCCTGTCCCTCTAACAGTGTGACATTCTCTCGGTGCTGACCCTCTGACATTGTGACACTCCTTCAGTACTGTCCCTCTGACAGTGTGACACTCCCTCAGTGCTGTCCCTCTGACAGTGTGACACTCCCTCAGTGCTGACCCTCTGACAGTGTGACACTCCCTCAGTACTGTCCCTCTGACAGTGTGACACTCCCTCAGTCCTGTTCCTCTGACAGTGTGACACTCTCTCAGTACTGTCCCTCTGACAGTGTGACACTCCCTCAGTACTGTCCCTCTGACAGTGTGACACTCCCTCACTGCTGTCCCTCTGACAGTGTGACACTCTCTCAGTACTGTCCATCTGACAATGTGACCCTCCCTCGGTACTGACCTTCTGACAGTATGACACTCCCGCAGTACTGTCCCTCTGACAGTGTGACACTCCCTCAGTCCTGTCCCTCTAACACTGTGACACTCTCTCGATACTGACCCACTGGCATTGTGACGCTCCCTCAGTACTGTCCCTCTGACAGTGTGACACTCCCTCAGATCTGTCCCTCTGACAGTGTGACACTCTCTCAGTACTGTCCCTCTGACAGTGTGACACTCCCTCAGTCCTGTCCCTTTAACAGTGTGACACTCTCTCAGTGCTGACCCTCTGACATTGTGACACTCCTTCAGTACTGTCCCTCTGACAGTGTGACACTCCCTCAGTGCTGTCCCTCTGACAGTGTGACACTCCCTCAGTACTGTCCCTCTGACAGTGTGACACTTCCTCAGTCCTGTCCCTCTAACAGTGTGACACTTTCTCGGTACTGACCCTCTGACATTGTGACACTCCCTCAGTACTGTCCCTCTGACAGTGTGACACTCTCTCAGTACTGTCCCTCTGACAGTGTGACACTCCCTCAGTACTGTCCCTCTGACAGTGTGACACTCCCTCAGTGCTGTCCCTCTGACAGTGTGACACTCCCTCAGTGCTGTCCCTCTGACAGTGTGACACTCCCTCAGTACTGTCCCTCTGACAGTGTGACACTGCATCAGTACTGTCCCTCTGACAGTGTGACACTCCCTCAGTACTATCCCTCTGACAGTGTGACACTTCCTCGGTACTGTCCCTCTGACAGTGTGACACTCCCTCAGTACTGTCCCTCTGACAGTGTGACACTCCCTCAGTACTGTCCCTCTGACAGTGTGACACTCCCTCAGTACTGTCCCTCTGACAGTGTGACACTCCCTCAGAACTGTCCCTCTGACAGTGTGACACTCTCTCAGTACTGTCCCTCTGACAGTGTGACACTCCCTCAGTCCTGTCCCTCTAACAGTGTGACATTCTCTCGGTGCTGACCCTCTGACATTGTGACACTCCTTCAGTACTGTCCCTCTGACAGTGTGACACTCCCTCAGTGCTGTCCCTCTGACAGTGTGACACTCCCTCAGTGCTGACCCTCTGACAGAGTGACACTCCCTCAGTACTGTCCCTCTGACAGTGTGACACTGCATCAGTACTGTCCCTCTGACAGTGTGACACTCCCTCAGTACTGTCCCTCTGACAGTGTGACACTTCCTCGGTGCTGTCCCTCTGACAGTGTGACACTCTCTCAGTACTGTCCCTCTGACAGTGTGACACTCCCTCAGTACTGTCCCTCTGACAGTGTGACACTCCCTCAGTGCTGTCACTCTGGCAGTGTGACACTCCCTCAGTACTGTCCCTCTGATAGTGTGACACTCCCTCAGTGCTGTCCCTCTGACAGTGTGACACTCCCTCAGTGCTGTCACTCTGACAGTGTGACACTCAATCAGTACTGTCCCTCTGACAGTGTGACACACCCTCAGAACTGTCCCTCTGACAGTGTGACACTCTCTCAGTACTGTCCCTCTGACAGTGTGACACTCCCTCAGTCCTGTCTCTCTAACAGTGTGACATTCTCTCGGTGCTGACCCTCTGACATTGTGACACTCCTTCAGTACTGTCCCTCTGACAGTGTGACACTCCCTCAGTGCTGTCTCTCTGACAGTGTGACACTCCCTCAGTGCTGACCCTCTGACAGAGTGACACTCCCTCAGTACTGTCCCTCTGACAGTGTGACACTGCATCAGTACTGTCCCTCTGACAGTGTGACACTCCCTCAGTACTGTCCCTCTGACAGTGTGACACTTCCTCGGTGCTGTCCCTCTGACAGTGTGACACTCTCTCAGTACTGTCCCTCTGACAGTGTGACACTTCCTCAGTACTGTCCCTCTGACAGTGTGACACTCCCTCAGTGCTGTCACTCTGACAGTGTGACACTCCCTCAGTACTGTCCCTCTGACAGTGTGACACTCCCTCAGTGCTGTCCCTCTGACAGTGTGACACTCCCTCAGTGCTGTCACTCTGACAGTGTGACACTCAATCAGTACTGTCCCTCTGACAGTGTGACACTCAATCAGTACTGTCCCTCTGACAGTGAGACACTCCGTCGGTACTGCCCCTCTGACAGTGTGACACTCAATCAGTACTGTCCCTCTGACAGTGTGACTCTCCCTCAGTACTGTCCCTCTGACAGTGTGACTCTCCCTCGGTACTGTCCCTCTGACAGTGTGACACCCGCTCAGTACTGTCCCTCTGACAGTGTGACACTCCCTCAGTGCTGTCACTCTGACAGTGTGACACTCCCTCAGTACTGTCCCTCTGACAGTGTGACACTCCCTCAGTGCTGTCCCTCTGACAGTGTGACACTCCCTCAGTGCTGTCACTCTGACAGTGTGACGCTCCCTCAGTACTGTCCCTCTGACAGTGTGACACTCAATCAGTACTGTCCCTCTGACAGTGAGACACTCCCTCGGTACTGCCCCTCTGACAGTGTGACACTCAATCAGTACTGTCCCTCTGACAGTGTGACTCTCCCTCAGTACTGTCCCTCTGACAATGTGACTCTCCCTCGGTACTGTCCCTCTGACAGTGTGACACCCGCTCAGTACTGTCCCTCTGACAGTGTGACACTCCCTCAGTACTGTCCCTCTGACAGTGTGACACTCCCTCAGTACTGTCCCTCTGACAGTGTGACACTCCCTCAGTACTGTCCCTCTGACAGTGTGACACTCCATCAGTACTGTCCCTCTTGCAGTGTGACACTCCCTCAGTACTGTCCCTCTGACAGTGTGACACTCCCTCAGAACTGTCCCTCTGACAGTGTGACACTCTCTCAGTACTGTCCCTCTGACAGTGTGACACTCCCTCAGTCCTGTCCCTCTAACAGTGTGACATTCTCTCGGTGCTGACCCTCTGACATTGTGACACTCCTTCAGTACTGTCCCTCTGACAGTGTGACACTCCCTCAGTGCTGTCCCTCTGACAGTGTGACACTCCCTCAGTGCTGACCCTCTGACAGAGTGACACTCCCTCAGTACTGTCCCTCTGACAGTGTGACACTGCATCAGTACTGTCCCTCTGACAGTGTGACACTCCCTCAGTACTGTCCCTCTGACAGTGTGACACTTCCTCGGTGCTGTCCCTCTGACAGTGTGACACTCTCTCAGTACTGTCCCTCTGACAGTGTGACACTCCCTCAGTACTGTCCCTCTGACAGTGTGACACTCCCTCAGTGCTGTCACTCTGACAGTGTGACACTCCCTCAGTACTGTCCCTCTGACAGTGTGACACTCCCTCAGTGCTGTCCCTCTGACAGTGTGACACTCCCTCAGTGCTGTCACTCTGACAGTGTGACACTCAATCAGTACTGTCCCTCTGACAGTGTGACACTCAATCAGTACTGTCCCTCTGACAGTGAGACACTCCGTCGGTACTGCCCCTCTGACAGTGTGACACTCAATCAGTACTGTCCCTCTGACAGTGTGACTCTCCCTCAGTACTGTCCCTCTGACAGTGTGACTCTCCCTCGGTACTGTCCCTCTGACAGTGTGACACCCGCTCAGTACTGTCCCTCTGACAGTGTGACACTCCCTCAGTACTGTCCCTCTGACAGTGTGACACTCCCTCAGTACTGTCCCTCTGACAGTGTGACACTCCCTCAGTACTGTCCCTCTGACAGTGTGACACCCCATCAGTACTGACCCTCTTGCAGTGTGACACTCCCTCAGTACTGTCCCTCTGACAGTTTGACACTCCCTCAGAACTGTCCCTCTGACAGTGTGACACTCTCTCAGTACTGTCCCTCTGACAGTGTGACACTCCCTCAGTCCTGTCCCTCTAACAGTGTGACATTCTCTCGGTGCTGACCCTCTGACATTGTGACACTCCTTCAGTACTGTCCCTCTGACAGTGTGACACTCCCTCAGTGCTGTCCCTCTGACAGTGTGACACTCCCTCAGTGCTGACCCTCTGACAGTGTGACACTCCCTCAGTACTGTCCCTCTGACAGTGTGACACTCCCTCAGTCCTGTTCCTCTGACAGTGTGACACTCTCTCAGTACTGTCCCTCTGACAGTGTGACACTCCCTCAGTACTGTCCCTCTGACAGTGTGACACTCCCTCACTGCTGTCCCTCTGACAGTGTGACACTCTCTCAGTACTGTCCATCTGACAATGTGACCCTCCCTCGGTACTGACCTTCTGACAGTATGACACTCCCGCAGTACTGTCCCTCTGACAGTGTGACACTCCCTCAGTCCTGTCCCTCTAACACTGTGACACTCTCTCGATACTGACCCACTGGCATTGTGACGCTCCCTCAGTACTGTCCCTCTGACAGTGTGACACTCCCTCAGATCTGTCCCTCTGACAGTGTGACACTCTCTCAGTACTGTCCCTCTGACAGTGTGACACTCCCTCAGTCCTGTCCCTTTAACAGTGTGACACTCTCTCAGTGCTGACCCTCTGACATTGTGACACTCCTTCAGTACTGTCCCTCTGACAGTGTGACACTCCCTCAGTGCTGTCCCTCTGACAGTGTGACACTCCCTCAGTACTGTCCCTCTGACAGTGTGACACTTCCTCAGTCCTGTCCCTCTAACAGTGTGACACTTTCTCGGTACTGACCCTCTGACATTGTGACACTCCCTCAGTACTGTCCCTCTGACAGTGTGACACTCTCTCAGTACTGTCCCTCTGACAGTGTGACACTCCCTCAGTACTGTCCCTCTGACAGTGTGACACTCCCTCAGTGCTGTCCCTCTGACAGTGTGACACTCCCTCAGTGCTGTCCCTCTGACAGTGTGACACTCCCTCAGTACTGTCCCTCTGACAGTGTGACACTGCATCAGTACAGTCCCTCTGACAGTGTGACACTCCCTCAGTACTGTCCCTCTGACAGTGTGACACTTGCTCGGTACTGACCCTCTGACAGTATGACACTCCCTCAGTACTGTCCCTCTGACAGTGTGACACTCCCTCAGTACTGTCCCTCTGACAGTGTGACACTCTCTCAGTACTGTCCCTCTGACAGTGTGACACTCCCTCAGTACTGTCCCTCTGACAGTGTGACACTCCCTCAGTGCTGTCCCTCTGACAGTGTGACACTCCCTCAGTGCTGTCACTCTGACAGTGTGACACTCCCTCAGTACTGTCCCTCTGACAGTGTGACACTCCCTCAGTACTGTCCCTGTGACAGTGTGACACTCCCTCAGTACTGTCCCTCTGACAGTGTGACTCTCCCTCAGTACTGTCCCTCTGACAGTGTGACACTCCCTCAGTACTGTCCCTCTCACAGTGTGACACTCCCTCAGTACTGACCCTCTTACAGTGTGACACTCCCTCAGTACTTTCCCTCTGACAGTGTGACACTCCCTCAGTACTGTCCCTCTGACAGTGTGACACTCTCCCAGTACTGTCCCTCTGACAGTGTAACACTCCCTCAGTACTGTCCCTCTGACAGTGTGACACTCCCTCAGTGCTGTCCCTCTGACAGTGTGACACTCCCTCAGTGCTGTCACTCTGACAGTGTGACACTCCCTCAGTACTGTCCCTCTGACAGTGTGACACTCCCTCAGTACTGTCCCTCTGACAGTGTGACACTCCATCCGTACTGTCCCTCTGACGGTGTAACACTCCCTCGGTACTGTCCCTCTGACAGTGTGACACCCGCTCAGTACTGTCTCTCTGACAGTGTGACACTCCCTCAGAACTGTCCCTCTGACAGTGTGACACTCTCTCAGTACTGTCCCTCTGACAGTGTGACACTCCCTCAGTCCTGTCCCTCTAACAGTGTGACATTCTCTCGGTGCTGACCCTCTGACATTGTGACACTCCTTCAGTACTGTCCCTCTGACAGTGTTTCACTCCCTCAGTGCTGTCCCTCTGACAGTGTGACACTCCCTCAGTGCTGACCCTCTGACAGTGTGACACTCCCTCAGTACTGTCCCTCTGACAGTGTGACACTCCCTCAGTCCTGTTCCTCTGACAGTGTGACACTCTCTCAGTACTGTCCCTCTGACAGTGTGACACTCCCTCAGTACTGTCCCTCTGACAGTGTGACACTCCCTCACTGCTGTCCCTCTGACAGTGTGACACTCTCTCAGTACTGTCCATCTGACAATGTGACCCTCCCTCGGTACTGACCTTCTGACAGTATGACACTCCCGCAGTACTGTCCCTCTGACAGTGTGACACTCCCTCAGTCCTGTCCCTCTAACACTGTGACACTCTCTCGATACTGACCCACTGGCATTGTGACGCTCCCTCAGTACTGTCCCTCTGACAGTGTGACACTCCCTCAGATCTGTCCCTCTGACAGTGTGACACTCTCTCAGTACTGTCCCTCTGACAGTGTGACACTCCCTCAGTCCTGTCCCTTTAACAGTGTGACACTCTCTCAGTGCTGACCCTCTGACATTGTGACACTCCTTCAGTACTGTCCCTCTGACAGTGTGACACTCCCTCAGTGCTGTCCCTCTGACAGTGTGACACTCCCTCAGTACTGTCCCCATGACAGTGTGACACTTCCTCAGTCCTGTCCCTCTAACAGTGTGACAATTTCTCGGTTCTGACCCTCTGACATTGTGACACTCCCTCAGTACTGTCCCTCTGACAGTGTGACACTCTCTCAGTACTGTCCCTCTGACAGTGTGACACTCCCTCAGTACTGTCCCTCTGACAGTGTGACACTCCCTCAGTGCTGTCCCTCTGACAGTGTGACACTCCCTCAGTGCTGTCCCTCTGACAGTGTGACACTCCCTCAGTACTGTCCCTCTGACAGTGTGACACTGCATCAGTACAGTCCCTCTGACAGTGTGACACTCCCTCAGTACTGTCCCTCTGACAGTGTGACACTTGCTCGGTACTGACCCTCTGACAGTATGACACTCCCTCAGTACTGTCCCTCTGACAGTGTGACACTCCCTCAGTACTGTCCCTCTGACAGTGTGACACTCTCTCAGTACTGTCCCTCTGACAGTGTGACACTCCCTCAGTACTGTCCCTCTGACAGTGTGACACTCCCTCAGTGCTGTCCCTCTGACAGTGTGACACTCCCTCAGGGCTGTCACTCTGACAGTGTGACACTCCCTCAGTACTGTCCCTCTGACAGTGTGACACTCCCTCAGTACTGTCCCTCTGACAGTGTGACACTCCCTCAGTACTGTCCCTCTGACAGTGTGACTCTCCCTCAGTACTGTCCCTCTGACAGTGTGACACTCCCTCAGTACTGTCCCTCTCACAGTGTGACACTCCCTCAGTACTGACCCTCTTACAGTGTGACACTCCCTCAGTATTTTCCCTCTGACAGTGTGACACTCCCTCAGTACTGTCCCTCTGACAGTGTGACACTCTCCCAGTACTGTCCCTCTGACAGTGTAACACTCCCTCAGTACTGTCCCTCTGACAGTGTGACACTCCCTCAGTGCTGTCCCTCTGACAGTGTGACACTCCCTCAGTGCTGTCACTCTGACAGTGTGACACTCCCTCAGTACTGTCCCTCTGACAGTGTGACACTCCCTCAGTACTGTCCCTCTGACAGTGTGACACTCCATCCGTACTGTCCCTCTGACGGTGTAACACTCCCTCGGTACTGTCCCTCTGACAGTGTGACACCCGCTCAGTACTGTCTCTCTGACAGTGTGACACTCCCTCAGTACTGTCCCTCTGACAGTGTGACACTCCCTCAGTACTGTCCCTCTGACAGTGTGACACTCCCTCAGTACTGTCCCTCTGAAAGTGTGACACTCCCTCAGTACTGTCCCTCTGACAGTGTGACACTCCATCAGTACTGACCCTCTTGCAGTGTGACACTCCCTCAGTACTGTCCCTCTGACAGTGTGACACTCTCTCAGTACTGTCCCTCTGACAGTGTGACACTCCCTCAGTCCTGTCCCTCTAACAGTGTGACATTCTCTCGGTGCTGACCCTCTGACATTGTGACACTCCTTCAGTACTGTCCCTCTGACAGTGTGACACTCCCTCAGTGCTGTCCCTCTGACAGTGTGACACTCCCTCAGTGCTGACCCTCTGACAGAGTGACACTCCCTCAGTACTGTCCCTCTGACAGTGTGACACTGCATCAGTACTGTCCCTCTGACAGTGTGACACTCCCTCAGTACTGTCCCTCTGACAGTGTGACACTTCCTCGGTGCTGTCCCTCTGACAGTGTGACACTCTCTCAGTACTGTCCCTCTGACAGTGTGACACTCCCTCAGTACTGTCCCTCTGACAGTGTGACACTCCCTCAGTGCTGTCACTCTGACAGTGTGACACTCCCTCAGTACTGTCCCTCTGACAGTGTGACACTCCCTCAGTGCTGTCCCTCTGACAGTGTGACACTCCCTCAGTGCTGTCACTCTGACAGTGTGACACTCAATCAGTACTGTCCCTCTGACAGTGTGACACTCAATCAGTACTGTCCTCTGACAGTGAGACACTCCCTCGGTACTGCCCCTCTGACAGTGTGACACTCATCAGTACTGTCCCTCTGACAGTGTGACTCTCCCTCAGTACTGTCCCTCTGACAGTGTGACTCTCCCTCGGTACTGTCCCTCTGACAGTGTGACACCCACTCAGTACTGTCCCTCTGACAGTGTGACACTCCCTCAGTACTGTCCCTCTGACAATGTGACACTCCCTCAGTACTGTCCCTCTGACAGTGTGACACTCCCTCAGTACTGTCCCTCTGACAGTGTGACACTCCATCAGTACTGACCCTCTTGCAGTGTGACACTCCCTCAGTACTGTCCCTCTGACAGTGTGACACTCCCTCAGAACTGTCCCTCTGACAGTGTGACACTCTCTCAGTACTGTCGCTCTGACGGTGTGACACTCCCTCAGTCCTGTCCCTCTAACAGTGTGACATTCTCTCGGTGCTGACCCTCTGACATTGTGACACTCCTTCAGTACTGTCCCCTCTGACAGTGTGACACTCCCTCAGTGCTGTCCCTCTGACAGTGTGACACTCCCTCAGTGCTGACCCTCTGACAGTGTGACACTCCCTCAGTACTGTCCCTCTGACAGTGTGACACTGCATCAGTACTGTCCCTCTGACAGTGTGACACTCCCTCAGTACTGTCCCTCTGACAGTGTGACACTCCCTCAGAACTGTCCCTCTGACAGTGTGATACTCTCTCAGTGCTGTCCCTCTGACAGTGTGACACTCCTCAGTCCTGTCCCTCTGACAGTGTGACATTCTCTCGGTGCTGACCCTCTGACATTGTGACACTCCTTCAGTACTGTCCCTCTGACAGTGTGACACTCCTCAGTGCTGTCCCTCTGACAGTGTGACACTCCCCTCAGTGCTGACCCTCTGACAGTGTGACACTCCCTCAGTACTGTCCCTCTGACAGTGTGACACTGCATCAGTACTGTCCCTCTGACAGTGTGACACTCCCTCAGTACTATCCCTCTGACAGTGTGACACTTCCTCGGTACTGTCCCTCTGACAGTGTGACACTCCCTCAGTGCTGTCACTCTGACAGTGTGACACTCCCTCAGTACTGTCCCTCTGACAGTGTGACACTCAATCAGTACTGTCCCTCTGACAGTGAGACACTCCCTCGGTACTGCCCCTCTGACAGTGTGACACTCAATCAGTACTGTCCCTCTGACAGTGTGACTCTCCCTCAGTACTGTCCCTCTGACAGTGTGACTCTCCCTCGGTACTGTCCCTCTGACAGTGTGACACCCGCTCAGTACTGTCCCTCTGACAGTGTGACACTCCCTCAGTACTGTCCCTCTGACAGTGTGACACTCCCTCAGTACTGTCCCTCTGACAGTGTGACACTCCCTCAGTACTGTCCCTCTGACAGTGTGACACTCCATCAGTACTGTCCCTCTTGCAGTGTGACACTCCCTCAGTACTGTCCCTCTGACAGTGTGACACTCCCTCAGAACTGTCCCTCTGACAGTGTGACACTCTCTCAGTACTGTCCCTCTGACAGTGTGACACTCCCTCAGTCCTGTCTCTCTAACAGTGTGACATTCTCTCGGTGCTGACCCTCTGACATTGTGACACTCCTTCAGTACTGTCCCTCTGACAGTGTGACACTCCCTCAGTGCTGTCTCTCTGACAGTGTGACACTCCCTCAGTGCTGACCCTCTGACAGAGTGACACTCCCTCAGTACTGTCCCTCTGACAGTGTGACACTGCATCAGTACTGTCCCTCTGACAGTGTGACACTCCCTCAGTACTGTCCCTCTGACAGTGTGACACTTCCTCGGTGCTGTCCCTCTGACAGTGTGACACTCTCTCAGTACTGTCCCTCTGACAGTGTGACACTTCCTCAGTACTGTCCCTCTGACAGTGTGACACTCCCTCAGTGCTGTCACTCTGACAGTGTGACACTCCCTCAGTACTGTCCCTCTGACAGTGTGACACTCCCTCAGTGCTGTCCCTCTGACAGTGTGACACTCCCTCAGTGCTGTCACTCTGACAGTGTGACACTCAATCAGTACTGTCCCTCTGACAGTGTGACACTCAATCAGTACTGTCCCTCTGACAGTGAGACACTCCCTCGGTACTGCCCCTCTGACAGTGTGACACTCAATCAGTACTGTCCCTCTGACAGTGTGACTCTCCCTCAGTACTGTCCCTCTGACAGTGTGACTCTCCCTCGGTACTGTCCCTCTGACAGTGTGACACCCGCTCAGTACTGTCCCTCTGACAGTGTGACACTCCCTCAGTACTGTCCCTCTGACAGTGTGACACTCCCTCAGTACTGTCCCTCTGACAGTGTGACACTCCCTCAGTACTGTCCCTCTGACAGTGTGACACTCCATCAGTACTGACCCTCTTGCAGTGTGACACTCCCTCAGTACTGTCCCTCTGACAGTTTGACACTCCCTCAGAACTGTCCCTCTGACAGTGTGACACTCTCTCAGTACTGTCCCTCTGACAGTGTGACACTCCCTCAGTCCTGTCCCTCTAACAGTGTGACATTGTCTCGGTGCTGACCCTCTGACATTGTGACACTCCTTCAGTACTGTCCCTCTGACAGTGTGACACTCCCTCAGTGCTGTCCCTCTGACAGTGTGACACTCCCTCAGTGCTGACCCTCTGACAGTGTGACACTCCCTCAGTACTGTCCCTCTGACAGTGTGACACTGCATCAGTACTGTCCCTCTGACAGTGTGACACTCCCTCAGTACTGTCCCTCTGACAGTGTGACACTTCCTCGGTACTGTCCCTCTGACAGTGTGACACTCTCTCAGTACTGTCCCTCTGACAGTGTGACACTCCCTCAGTACTGTCCCTCTGACAGTGTGACACTCCATCAGTACTGTCCCTCTGACAGTGTGACACTCCCTCGGTACTGTCCGTCTGACAGTGTGACACCCGCTCAGTACTGTCCCTCTGACAGTGTGACACTCACTCAGTACTGTCCCTCTGACAGTGTGACTCTCCCTCAGTTCTGTCCCTCTGACAGTGTGACACTCCCTCCGTACTGTTCCTCTGACAGTGTGACACTCATTCAGAACTGTCCCTCTGACAGTGTGACACTCTCTCAGTACTGTCCCTCTGACAGTGTGACACTCCCTCAGTACTGTCCCTCTGATAGTCAGACACAACATCAATACTGTCCCTCTGACAGTGTGACACTCCCTCAGTACTGTCCCTCTGACAGTGTGACACTCCCTCAGTCCTGTCCCTCTAACACTGTGACACTCTCTCGGTACTGTCCCTCTGGCATTGTGACACTCCCTCAGTGCTGTCCCTCTGACAGTGTGACACTCCCTCAGAACTGTCCCTCTGACAGTGTGACACTCTCTCAGTACTGTCCCTCTGACAGTGTGACACTCCCTCAGTCCTGTCCCTTTAAAAGTGTGACACTCTCTCGGTGCTGACCCTCTGACATTGTGACACTCCTTCAGTACTGTCCCTCTGACAGTGTGACACTCCCTCAGTGCTGTCCCTCTGACAGTGTGACACTCCCTCAGTACTGTCCCTCTGACAGTGTGACATTTCCTCTGTCCTGTCCCTCTAACAGTGTGACACTTTCTCGGTACTGACCCTCTGACATTGTGACACTCCCTCAGTACTGTCCCTCTGACAGTCTGACACTCTCTCAGTACTGTCCCTCTGACAGTGTGACACTCCCTCAGTACTGTCCCTCTGACAGTGTGACACTCCCTCAGTGCTGTCCCTCTGACAGTGTGACACTCCCTCAATCCTGTCCCTCTGACAGTGTGACACTCCTCAGTACTGTCCCTCTGACAGTGTGACACTGCATCAGTACTGTCCCTCTGACAGTGTGACACTCCCTCAGTACTGTCCCTCTGACAGTGTGACACTTGCTCGGTACTGACCCTCTGACAGTATGACACTCCCTCAGTACTGTCCCTCTGACAGTGTGACACTCCATCAGTACTGTCCCTCTGACAGTGTGACACTCCCTCGGTACTGTCCGTCTGACAGTGTGACACCCGCTCAGTACTGTCCCTCTGACAGTGTGACACTCACTCAGTACTGTCCCTCTGACAGTGTGACTCTCCCTCAGTTCTGTCCCTCTGACAGTGTGACACTCCCTCGGTACTGTTCCTCTGACAGTGTGACACTCATTCTGTACTTTCACTCTGACAATGAGACACTCCCTCAGTACAGCCCGTATGACAGTGTGACACTCCCTCAGTACTGTCCCTCTGATAGTCAGACACAACATCAATACTGTCCCTCTGACAGTGTGACACTCCCTCAGTACTGTCCCTCTGACAGTGTGACACTCCCTCAGTCCTGTCCCTCTAACACTGTGACACTCTCTCGGTACTGTCCCTCTGGCATTGTGACACTCCCTCAGTACTGTCCCTCTGACAGTGTGACACTCCCTCAGAACTGTCCCTCTGACAGTGTGACTCTCTCTCAGTACTGTCCCTCTGACAGTGTGACACTCCCTCAGTCCTGTCCCTTTAACAGTGTGACACTCTCTCGGTGCTGACCCTCTGACATTGTGACACTCCTTCAGTACTGTCCCTCTGACAGTGTGACACTCCCTCAGTGCTGTCCCTCTGACAGTGTGACACTCCCTCAGTACTGTCCCTCTGACAGTGTGACATTTCCTCTGTCCTGTCCCTCTAACAGTGTGACACTTTCTCGGTACTGACCCTCTGACATTGTGACACTCCCTCAGTACTGTCCCTCTGACAGTCTGACACTCTCTCAGTACTGTCCCTCTGACAGTGTGACACTCCCTCAGTACTGTCCCTCTGACAGTGTGACACTCCCTCAGTGCTGTCCCTCTGACAGTGTGACACTCCCTCAATCCTGTCCCTCTGACAGTGTGACACTCCTCAGTACTGTCCCTCTGACAGTGTGACACTGCATCAGTACTGTCCCTCTGACAGTGTGACACTCCCTCAGTACTGTCCCTCTGACAGTGTGACACTTGCTCGGTACTGACCCTCTGACAGTATGACACTCCCTCAGTACTGTCCCTCTGACAGTGTGACACTCCCTCAGTACTGTCCCTCTGACAGTGTGACACTCTCTCAGTACTGTCCCTCTGACAGTGTGACACTCCCTCAGTACTGTCCCTCTGACAGTGTGACACTCCCTCAGTGCTGTCCCTCTGACAGTGTGACACTCCCTCAGTGCTGTCACTCTGAGAGTGTGACTCTCCCTCAGTACTGTCCCTCTGACAGTGTGACACTCCCTCAGTACTGTCCCTCTGACAGTGTGACACTCCATCAGTACCCTCCTTCTGACAGTGTGACACCCGCTCAGTACTGTCCCTCTGACAGTGTGACACTCCCTCAGTACTGTCCCTCTGACAGTGTGACTCTCCCTCAGTACTGTCCCTCTGACAGTGTGACACTCCCTCGTTACTGTCCCTCGGACTGTGTGACACTCCCTCAGTACTATCCCGCTGACATTGTGACACTCCCTCAGTACTGTCCCTCTGACAGTGTGACACTCCCTCAGTACCGTCCCTCTCACAGTGTGACACTCCCTCAGTACTGACCCTCTTACAGTGTGACACTCCCTCAGTACTGTCCCTCTGAAAGTGCGACACTCCCTCAGTACTGTCCCTCTGACAGTGTGACACTCTCTCAGTACTGTCCCTCTGAGAGTGTGACACTCCCTCAGTACTGTCCCTCTGACAGTGTGACACTCCCTCAGTGCTGTCACTCTGACAGTGTGACACTCCCTCAGTACTCTCCCTCTGACAGTGTGACACTCCCTCAGTACTGTCCCTCTGACAGTGTGACATTCCATCCGTACTGTCCCTCTGACGGTGTAACACTCCCTCGGTACTGTCCCTCTGACAGTGTGACACCCGCTCAGTACTGTCCCTCTGACAGTGTGACACCCCTCAGTACTGTCCCTCTGACAGTGTGACTCTCCCTCAGTACTGTCCCTCTGACAGTGTGACTCTCCCTCGGTACTGTCCCTCTGACAGTGTGACACCCGCTCAGTACTGTCCCTCTGACAGTGTGACACTCCCTCAGTACTTCCTTCTGACAGTGTGACACTCCCTCAGTACTGTCCCTCTGACAGTGTGACACTCCCTCAGTACTGTCCCTCTGAAAGTGTGACACTCCCTCAGTACTGTCCCTCTGACAGTGTGACACTCCATCAGTACTGACCCTCTTGCAGTGTGACACTCCATCAGTACTGTCCCTCTGACAGTGTGACACTCCCTCAGAACTGTCCCTCTGACAGTGTGACACTCTCTCAGTACTGTCCCTCTGACAGTGTGACACTCCCTCAGTCCTGTCCCTCTAACAGTGTGACATTCTCTCGGTGCTGACCCTCTGACATTGTGACACTCCTTCAGTACTGTCCCTCTGACAGTGTGACACTCCCTCAGTGCTGTCCCTCTGACAGTGTGACACTCCCTCAGTGCTGACCCTCTGACAGTGTGACACTCCCTCAGTACTGTCCCTCTGACAGTGTGACACTGCATCAGTACTGTACCTCTGACAGTATGACACTCCCTCAGTACTGTCCCTCTGACAGTGTGACACTTCCTTGGTACTGTCCTTCTGACAGTGTGACACTCTCTCAGTACTGTCCCTCTGACAGTGTGACACTCCCTCAGTACTGTCCCTCTGACAGTGTGACACTCCCTCAGTGCGGTCACTCTGACAGTGTGACACTCCCTCAGTACTGTCCCTCTGACAGTGTGACACTCCCTCAGTGCTGTCCCTCTGACAGTGTGACACTCCCTCAGTGCTGTCACTCTGACAGTGTGACACTCCCTCAGTGCTGTCACTCTGACAGTGTGACACTCCCTCAGTACTGTCCCTCTGACAGTGTGACACTCAATCAGTACTGTCCCTCTGACAGTGAGACACTCCCTCGGTACTGCCCCTCTGACAGTGTGACACTCAATCAGTACTGTCCCTCTGACAGTGTGACTCTCCCTCAGTACTGTCCCTCTGACAGTGTGACTCTCCCTCGGTACTGTCCCTCTGACAGTGTGACACCCGCTCAGTACTGTCCCTCTGACAGTGTGACACTCCCTCAGTACTGTCCCTCTGACAGTGTGACACTCCCTCAGTACTGTCCCTCTGACAGTGTGACACTCCCTCAGTACTGTCCCTCTGACAGTGTGACACTCCATCAGTACTGTCCCTCTTGCAGTGTGACACTCCCTCAGTACTGTCCCTCTGACAGTGTGACACTCCCTCAGTCCTGTCCCTCTAACAGTGTGACATTCTCTCGGTGCTGACCCTCTGACATTGTGACACTCCTTCAGTTCTGTCCCTCTGACAGTGTGACACTCCCTCAGTGCTGTCCCTCTGACAGTGTGACACTCCCTCAGTGCTGACCCTCTGACAGAGTGACACTCCCTCAGTACTGTCCCTCTGACAGTGTGACACTGCATCAGTACTGTCCCTCTGACTGTGTGACACTCCCTCAGTACTGTCCCTCTGACAGTGTGACACTTCCTCGGTGCTGTCCCTCTGACAGTGTGACACTCTCTCAGTACTGTCCCTCTGACAGTGTGACACTCCCTCAGTACTGTCCCTCTGACAGTGTGACACTCCCTCAGTGCTGTCACTCTGACAGTGTGACACTCCCTCAGTACTGTCCCTCTGACAGTGTGACACTCCCTCAGTGCTGTCCCTCTGACAGTGTGACACTCCCTCAGTGCTGTCACTCTGACAGTGTGACACTCAATCAGTACTGTCCCTCTGACAGTGTGACACTCAATCAGTACTGTCCCTCTGACAGTGAGACACTCCCTCGGTACTGCCCCTCCGACAGTGTGACACTCAATCAGTACTGTCCCTCTGACAGTGTGACTCTCCCTCAGTACTGTCCCTCTGACAGTGTGACTCTCCCTCGGTACTGTCCCTCTGACAGTGTGACACCCGCTCAGTACTGTCCCTCTGACAGTGTGACACTCCCTCAGTACTGTCCCTCTGACAGTGTGACACTCCCTCAGTACTGTCCCTCTGACAGTGTGACACTCCCTCAGTACTGTCCCTCTGACAGTGTGACACTCCATCAGTACTGACCCTCTTGCAGTGTGACACTCCCTCAGTACTGTCCCTCTGACAGTGTGACACTCCCTCAGAACTGTCCCTCTGACAGTGTGACACTCTCTCAGTACTGTCCCTCTGACAGTGTGACACTCCCTCAGTCCTGTCCCTCTAACAGTGTGACATTCTCTCGGTGCTGACCCTCTGACATTGTGACACTCCTTCAGTACTGTCCCTCTGACAGTGTGACACTCCCTCAGTGCTGTCCCTCTGACAGTGTGACACTCCCTCAGTGCTGACCCTCTGACAGTGTGACACTCCCTCAGTACTGTCCCTCTGACAGTGTGACACTGCATCAGTACTGTCCCTCTGACAGTGTGACACTCCCTCAGTACTGTCCCTCTGACAGTGTGACACTCCCTCAGTACTGTCCCTCTGACAGTGTGACACTCCATCAGTACTGACCCTCTTGCAGTGTGACACTCCCTCAGTACTGTCCCTCTGACAGTGTGACACTCCCTCAGAACTGTCCCTCTGACAGTGTGACACTCTCTCAGTACTGTCCCTCTGACGGTGTGACACTCCCTCAGTCCTGTCCCTCTAACAGTGTGACATTCTCTCGGTGCTGACCCTCTGACATTGTGACACTCCTTCAGTACTGTCCCTCTGACAGTGTGACACTGCATCAGTACTGTCCCTCTGACAGTGTGACACTCCCTCAGTACTGTCCCTCTGACAGTGTGACACTCCCTCAGAACTGTCCCTCTGACAGTGTGATACTCTCTCAGTGCTGTCCCTCTGACAGTGTGACACTCCCTCAGTCCTGTCCCTCTGACAGTGTGACATTCTCTCGGTGCTGACCCTCTGACATTGTGACACTCCTTCAGTACTGTCCCTCTGACAGTGTGACACTCCCTCAGTGCTGTCCCTCTGACAGTGTGACACTCCCTCAGTGCTGACCCTCTGACAGTGTGACACTCCCTCAGTACTGTCCCTCTGACAGTGTGACACTGCATCAGTACTGTCCCTCTGACAGTGTGACACTCCCTCAGTACTATCCCTCTGACAGTGTGACACTTCCTCGGTACTGTCCCTCTGACAGTGTGACACTCTCTCAGTACTGTCCCTCTGACAGTGTGACACTCCCTCAGTACTGTCCCTCTGATAGTGTGACACTCCCTCAGTGCTGTCACTCTGACAGTGTGACACTCCCTCAGTACTGTCCCTCTGACAGTGTGACACTCCCTCAGTGCTGTCCCTCTGACAGTGTGACACTCCCTCAGTGCTGTCACTCTGACAGTGTGACACTCCCTCAGTACTGTCCCTCTGACAGTGTGACACTCAATCAGTACTGTCCCTCTGACAGTGAGACACTCCCTCGGTACTGCCCCTCTGACAGTGTGACACTCAATCAGTACTGTCCCTCTGACAGTGTGACACTGCATCAGTACTGTCCCTCTGACTGTGTGACACTCCCTCAGTACTGTCCCTCTGACAGTGTGACACTTCCTCGGTGCTGTCCCTCTGACAGTGTGACACTCTCTCAGTACTGTCCCTCTGACAGTGTGACACTCCCTCAGTACTGTCCCTCTGACAGTGTGACACTCCCTCAGTGCTGTCACTCTGACAGTGTGACACTCCCTCAGTACTGTCCCTCTGACAGTGTGACACTCCCTCAGTGCTGTCCCTCTGACAGTGTGACACTCCCTCAGTGCTGTCACTCTGACAGTGTGACACTCAATCAGTACTGTCCCTCTGACAGTGTGACACTCAATCAGTACTGTCCCTCTGACAGTGAGACACTCCCTCGGTACTGCCCCTCTGACAGTGTGACACTCAATCAGTACTGTCCCTCTGACAGTGTGACTCTCCCTCAGTACTGTCCCTCTGACAGTGTGACTCTCCCTCGGTACTGTCCCTCTGACAGTGTGACACCCGCTCAGTACTGTCCCTCTGACAGTGTGACACTCCCTCAGTACTGTCCCTCTGACAGTGTGACACTCCCTCAGTACTGTCCCTCTGACAGTGTGACACTCCCTCAGTACTGTCCCTCTGACAGTGTGACACTCCATCAGTACTGACCCTCTTGCAGTGTGACACTCCCTCAGTACTGTCCCTCTGACAGTGTGACACTCCCTCAGAACTGTCCCTCTGACAGTGTGACACTCTCTCAGTACTGTCCCTCTGACAGTGTGACACTCCCTCAGTCCTGTCCCTCTAACAGTGTGACATTCTCTCGGTGCTGACCCTCTGACATTGTGACACTCCTTCAGTACTGTCCCTCTGACAGTGTGACACTCCCTCAGTGCTGTCCCTCTGACAGTGTGACACTCCCTCAGTGCTGACCCTCTGACAGTGTGACACTCCCTCAGTACTGTCCCTCTGACAGTGTGACACTGCATCAGTACTGTCCCTCTGACAGTGTGACACTCCCTCAGTACTGTCCCTCTGACAGTGTGACACTCCCTCAGTACTGTCCCTCTGACAGTGTGACACTCCATCAGTACTGACCCTCTTGCAGTGTGACACTCCCTCAGTACTGTCCCTCTGACAGTGTGACACTCCCTCAGAACTGTCCCTCTGACAGTGTGACACTCTCTCAGTACTGTCCCTCTGACGGTGTGACACTCCCTCAGTCCTGTCCCTCTAACAGTGTGACATTCTCTCGGTGCTGACCCTCTGACATTGTGACACTCCTTCAGTACTGTCCCTCTGACAGTGTGACACTGCATCAGTACTGTCCCTCTGACAGTGTGACACTCCCTCAGTACTGTCCCTCTGACAGTGTGACACTCCCTCAGAACTGTCCCTCTGACAGTGTGATACTCTCTCAGTGCTGTCCCTCTGACAGTGTGACACTCCCTCAGTCCTGTCCCTCTGACAGTGTGACATTCTCTCGGTGCTGACCCTCTGACATTGTGACACTCCTTCAGTACTGTCCCTCTGACAGTGTGACACTCCCTCAGTGCTGTCCCTCTGACAGTGTGACACTCCCTCAGTGCTGACCCTCTGACAGTGTGACACTCCCTCAGTACTGTCCCTCTGACAGTGTGACACTGCATCAGTACTGTCCCTCTGACAGTGTGACACTCCCTCAGTACTATCCCTCTGACAGTGTGACACTTCCTCGGTACTGTCCCTCTGACAGTGTGACACTCTCTCAGTACTGTCCCTCTGACAGTGTGACACTCCCTCAGTACTGTCCCTCTGATAGTGTGACACTCCCTCAGTGCTGTCACTCTGACAGTGTGACACTCCCTCAGTACTGTCCCTCTGACAGTGTGACACTCCCTCAGTGCTGTCCCTCTGACAGTGTGACACTCCCTCGGTACTGCCCCTCTGACAGTGTGACACTCAATCAGTACTGTCCCTCTGACAGTGTGACTCTCCCTCAGTACTGTCCCTCTGACAGTGTGACTCTCCCTCGGTACTGTCCCTCTGACAGTGTGACACCCGCTCAGTACTGTCCCTCTGACAGTGTGACACTCCCTCAGTACTGTCCCTCTGACAGTGTGACACTCCCTCAGTACTGTCCCTCTGACAGTGTGACACTCCCTCAGTACTGTCCCTCTGACAGTGTGACACTCCATCAGTACTGTCCCTCTTGCAGTGTGACACTCCCTCAGTACTGTCCCTCTGACAGTGTGACACTCCCTCAGAACTGTCCCTCTGACAGTGTGACACTCTCTCAGTACTGTCCCTCTGACAGTGTGACACTCCCTCAGTCCTGTCTCTCTAACAGTGTGACATTCTCTCGGTGCTGACCCTCTGACATTGTGACACTCCTTCAGTACTGTCCCTCTGACAGTGTGACACTCCCTCAGTGCTGTCTCTCTGACAGTGTGACACTCCCTCAGTGCTGACCCTCTGACAGAGTGACACTCCCTCAGTACTGTCCCTCTGACAGTGTGACACTGCATCAGTACTGTCCCTCTGACAGTGTGACACTCCCTCAGTACTGTCCCTCTGACAGTGTGACACTTCCTCGGTGCTGTCCCTCTGACAGTGTGACACTCTCTCAGTACTGTCCCTCTGACAGTGTGACACTTCCTCAGTACTGTCCCTCTGACAGTGTGACACTCCCTCAGTGCTGTCACTCTGACAGTGTGACACTCCCTCAGTACTGTCCCTCTGACAGTGTGACACTCCCTCAGTGCTGTCCCTCTGACAGTGTGACACTCCCTCAGTGCTGTCACTCTGACAGTGTGACACTCAATCAGTACTGTCCCTCTGACAGTGTGACACTCAATCAGTACTGTCCCTCTGACAGTGAGACACTCCCTCGGTACTGCCCCTCTGACAGTGTGACACTCAATCAGTACTGTCCCTCTGACAGTGTGACTCTCCCTCAGTTCTGTCCCTCTGACAGTGTGACTCTCCCTCGGTACTGTCCCTCTGACAGTGTGACACTCCCTCAGTGCTGTCCCTCTGACAGTGTGACACTCCCTCAGTGCTGACCCTCTGACAGTGTGACACTCCCTCAGTACTGTCCCTCTGACAGTGTGACACTGCATCAGTACTGTCCCTCTGACAGTGTGACACTCCCTCAGTACTGTCCCTCTGACAGTGTGACACTCCCTCAGTACTGTCCCTCTGACAGTGTGACACTCCATCAGTACTGACCCTCTTGCAGTGTGACACTCCCTCAGTACTGTCCCTCTGACAGTGTGACACTCCCTCAGAACTGTCCCTCTGACAGTGTGACACTCTCTCAGTACTGTCCCTCTGACGGTGTGACACTCCCTCAGTCCTGTCCCTCTAACAGTGTGACATTCTCTCGGTGCTGACCCTCTGACATTGTGACACTCCTTCAGTACTGTCCCTCTGACAGTGTGACACTCCCTCAGTGCTGTCCCTCTGACAGTGTGACACTCCCTCAGTGCTGACCCTCTGACAGTGTGACACTCCCTCAGTACTGTCCCTCTGACAGTGTGACACTGCATCAGTACTGTCCCTCTGACAGTGTGACACTCCCTCAGTACTGTCCCTCTGACAGTGTGACACTCCCTCAGAACTGTCCCTCTGACAGTGTGATACTCTCTCAGTGCTGTCCCTCTGACAGTGTGACACTCCCTCAGTCCTGTCCCTCTGACAGTGTGACATTCTCTCGGTGCTGACCCTCTGACATTGTGACACTCCTTCAGTACTGTCCCTCTGACAGTGTGACACTCCCTCAGTGCTGTCCCTCTGACAGTGTGACACTCCCTCAGTGCTGACCCTCTGACAGTGTGACACTCCCTCAGTACTGTCCCTCTGACAGTGTGACACTGCATCAGTACTGTCCCTCTGACAGTGTGACACTCCCTCAGTACTGTCCCTCTGACAGTGTGACACTTCCTCGGTACTGTCCCTCTGACAGTGTGACACTCTCTCAGTACTGTCCCTCTGACAGTGTGACACTCCCTCAGTACTGTCCCTCTGATAGTGTGACACTCCCTCAGTGCTGTCACTCTGACAGTGTGACACTCCCTCAGTACTGTCCCTCTGACAGTGTGACACTCCCTCAGTGCTGTCCCTCTGACAGTGTGACACTCCCTCAGTGCTGTCACTCTGACAGTGTGACACTCCCTCAGTACTGTCCCTCTGACAGTGTGACACTCAATCAGTACTGTCCCTCTGACGGTGAGACACTCCCTCGGTACTGCCCCTCTGACAGTGTGACACTCAATCAGTACTGTCCCTCTGACAGTGTGACTCTCCCTCAGTACTGTCCCTCTGACAGTGTGACTCTCCCTCGGTACTGTCCCTCTGACAGTGTGACACCCGCTCAGTACTGTCCCTCTGACAGTGTGACACTCCCTCAGTACTGTCCCTCTGACAGTGTGACACTCCCTCAGTACTGTCCCTCTGACAGTGTGACACTCCCTCAGTACTGTCCCTCTGACAGTGTGACACTCCATCAGTACTGTCCCTCTTGCAGTGTGACACTCCCTCAGTACTGTCCCTCTGACAGTTTGACACTCCCTCAGAACTGTCCCTCTGACAGTGTGACACTCTCTCAGTACTGTCCCTCTGACAGTGTGACACTCCCTCAGTCCTGTCTCTCTAACAGTGTGACATTCTCTCGGTGCTGACCCTCTGACATTGTGACACTCCTTCAGTACTGTCCCTCTGACAGTGTGACACTCCCTCAGTGCTGTCTCTCTGACAGTGTGACACTCCCTCAGTGCTGACCCTCTGACAGAGTGACACTCCCTCAGTACTGTCCCTCTGACAGTGTGACACTGCATCAGTACTGTCCCTCTGACAGTGTGACACTCCCTCAGTACTGTCCCTCTGACAGTGTGACACTTCCTCGGTGCTGTCCCTCTGACAGTGTGACACTCTCTCAGTACTGTCCCTCTGACAGTGTGACACTTCCTCAGTACTGTCCCTCTGACAGTGTGACACTCCCTCAGTGCTGTCACTCTGACAGTGTGACACTCCCTCAGTACTGTCCCTCTGACAGTGTGACACTCCCTCAGTGCTGTCCCTCTGACAGTGTGACACTCCCTCAGTGCTGTCACTCTGACAGTGTGACACTCAATCAGTACTGTCCCTCTGACAGTGTGACACTCAATCAGTACTGTCCCTCTGACAGTGAGACACTCCCTCGGTACTGCCCCTCTGACAGTGTGACACTCAATCAGTACTGTCCCTCTGACAGTGTGACTCTCCCTCAGTTCTGTCCCTCTGACAGTGTGACTCTCCCTCGGTACTGTCCCTCTGACAGTGTGACACCCGCTCAGTACTGTCCCTCTGACAGTGTGACACTCCCTCAGTACTGTCCCTCTGACAGTGTGACACTCCCTCAGTACTGTCCCTCTGACAGTGTGACACTCCCTCAGTACTGTCCCTCTGACAGTGTGACACTCCATCAGTACTGACCCTCTTGCAGTGTGACACTCCCTCAGTACTGTCCCTCTGACAGTTTGACACTCCCTCAGAACTGTCCCTCTGACAGTGTGACACTCTCTCAGTACTGTCCCTCTGACAGTGTGACACTCCCTCAGTCCTGTCCCTCTAACAGTGTGACATTGTCTCGGTGCTGACCCTCTGACATTGTGACACTCCTTCAGTACTGTCCCTCTGACAGTGTGACACTCCCTCAGTGCTGTCCCTCTGACAGTGTGACACTCCCTCAGTGCTGACCCTCTGACAGTGTGACACTCCCTCAGTACTGTCCCTCTGACAGTGTGACACTGCATCAGTACTGTCCCTCTGACAGTGTGACACTCCCTCAGTACTGTCCCTCTGACAGTGTGACACTTCCTCGGTACTGTCCCTCTGACAGTGTGACACTCTCTCAGTACTGTCCCTCTGACAGTGTGACACTCCCTCAGTACTGTCCCTCTGACAGTGTGACACTCCATCAGTACTGTCCCTCTGACAGTGTGACACTCCCTCGGTACTGTCCGTCTGACAGTGTGACACCCGCTCAGTACTGTCCCTCTGACAGTGTGACACTCACTCAGTACTGTCCCTCTGACAGTGTGACTCTCCCTCAGTTCTGTCCCTCTGACAGTGTGACACTCCCTCCGTACTGTTCCTCTGACAGTGTGACACTCATTCTGTACTTTCACTCTGACAATGAGACACTCCCTCAGTACAGCCCGTATGACAGTGTGACACTCCCTCAGTACTGTCCCTCTGATAGTCAGACACAACATCAATACTGTCCCTCTGACAGTGTGACACTCCCTCAGTACTGTCCCTCTGACAGTGTGACACTCCCTCAGTCCTGTCCCTCTAACACTGTGACACTCTCTCGGTACTGTCCCTCTGGCATTGTGACACTCCCTCAGTGCTGTCCCTCTGACAGTGTGACACTCCCTCAGAACTGTCCCTCTGACAGTGTGACACTCTCTCAGTACTGTCCCTCTGACAGTGTGACACTCCCTCAGTCCTGTCCCTTTAAAAGTGTGACACTCTCTCGGTGCTGACCCTCTGACATTGTGACACTCCTTCAGTTCAGTCCCTCTGACAGTGTGACACTCCCTCAGTGCTGTCCCTCTGACAGTGTGACACTCCCTCAGTACTGTCCCTCTGACAGTGTGACATTTCCTCTGTCCTGTCCCTCTAACAGTGTGACACTTTCTCGGTACTGACCCTCTGACATTGTGACACTCCCTCAGTACTGTCCCTCTGACAGTCTGACACTCTCTCAGTACTGTCCCTCTGACAGTGTGACACTCCCTCAGTACTGTCCCTCTGACAGTGTGACACTCCCTCAGTGCTGTCCCTCTGACAGTGTGACACTCCCTCAATCCTGTCCCTCTGACAGTGTGACACTCCTCAGTACTGTCCCTCTGACAGTGTGACACTGCATCAGTACTGTCCCTCTGACAGTGTGACACTCCCTCAGTACTGTCCCTCTGACAGTGTGACACTTGCTCGGTACTGACCCTCTGACAGTATGACACTCCCTCAGTACTGTCCCTCTGACAGTGTGACACTCCCTCAGTACTGTCCCTCTGACAGTGTGACACTCCCTCAGTGCTGTCCCTCTGACAGTGTGACACTCCCTCAGTACTGTCCCTCTGACAGTGTGACACTCCCTCAGTGCTGTCCCTCTGACAGTGTGACACTCCCTCAGTGCTGACCCTCTGACAGTGTGACACTCCCTCAGTACTGTCCCTCTGACAGTGTGACACTGCATCAGTACTGTCCCTCTGACAGTGTGACACTCCCTCAGTACTGTCCCTCTGACAGTGTGACACTTCCTCGGTACTGTCCCTCTGACAGTGTGACACTCTCTCAGTACTGTCCCTCTGACAGTGTGACACTCCCTCAGTACTGTCCCTCTGACAGTGTGACACTCCATCAGTACTGTCCCTCTGACAGTGTGACACTCCCTCGGTACTGTCCGTCTGACAGTGTGACACCCGCTCAGTACTGTCCCTCTGACAGTGTGACACTCACTCAGTACTGTCCCTCTGACAGTGTGACTCTCCCTCAGTTCTGTCCCTCTGACAGTGTGACACTCCCTCGGTACTGTTCCTCTGACAGTGTGACACTCATTCTGTACTTTCACTCTGACAATGAGACACTCCCTCAGTACAGCCCGTATGACAGTGTGACACTCCCTCAGTACTGTCCCTCTGATAGTCAGACACAACATCAATACTGTCCCTCTGACAGTGTGACACTCCCTCAGTACTGTCCCTCTGACAGTGTGACACTCCCTCAGTCCTGTCCCTCTAACACTGTGACACTCTCTCGGTACTGTCCCTCTGGCATTGTGACACTCCCTCAGTACTGTCCCTCTGACAGTGTGACACTCCCTCAGAACTGTCCCTCTGACAGTGTGACTCTCTCTCAGTGCTGTCCCTCTGACAGTGTGACACTCCCTCAGTCCTGTCCCTTTAACAGTGTGACACTCTCTCGGTGCTGACCCTCTGACATTGTGACACTCCTTCAGTACTGTCCCTCTGACAGTGTGACACTCCCTCAGTGCTGTCCCTCTGACAGTGTGACACTCCCTCAGTACTGTCCCTCTGACAGTGTGACATTTCCTCTGTCCTGTCCCTCTAACAGTGTGACACTTTCTCGGTACTGACCCTCTGACATTGTGACACTCCCTCAGTACTGTCCCTCTGACAGTCTGACACTCTCTCAGTACTGTCCCTCTGACAGTGTGACACTCCCTCAGTACTGTCCCTCTGACAGTGTGACACTCCCTCAGTGCTGTCCCTCTGACAGTGTGACACTCCCTAAATCCTGTCCCTCTGACAGTGTGACACTCCTCAGTACTGTCCCTCTGACAGTGTGACACTGCATCAGTACTGTCCCTCTGACAGTGTGACACTCCCTCAGTACTGTCCCTCTGACAGTGTGACACTTGCTCGGTACTGACCCTCTGACAGTATGACACTCCCTCAGTACTGTCCCTCTGACAGTGTGACACTCCCTCAGTACTGTCCCTCTGACAGTGTGACACTCTCTCAGTACTGTCCCTCTGACAGTGTGACACTCCCTCAGTACTGTCCCTCTGACAGTGTGACACTCCCTCAGTGCTGTCCCTCTGACAGTGTGACACTCCCTCAGTGCTGTCACTCTGAGAGTGTGACTCTACCTCAGTACTGTCCCTCTGACAGTGTGACACTCCCTCAGTACTGTCCCTCTGACAGTGTGACACTCCATCAGTACCCTCCTTCTGACAGTGTGACACCCGCTCAGTACTGTCCCTCTGACAGTGTGACACTCCCTCAGTACTGTCCCTCTGACAGTGTGACTCTCCCTCAGTACTGTCCCTCTGACAGTGTGACACTCCCTCGTTACTGTCCCTCTGACTGTGTGACACTCCCTCAGTACTGTCCCGCTGACATTGTGACACTCCCTCAGTACTGTCCCTCTGACAGTGTGACACTCCCTCAGTACCGTCCCTCTCACAGTGTGACACTCCCTCAGTACTGACCCTCTTACAGTGTGACACTCCCTCAGTACTGTCCCTCTGACAGTGTGACACTCCCTCAGTACTGTCCCTCTGACAGTGTGACACTCTCTCAGTACTGTCCCTCTGAGAGTGTGACACTCCCTCAGTACTGTCCCTCTGACAGTGTGACACTCCCTCAGTGCTGTCACTCTGACAGTGTGACACTCCCTCAGTACTCTCCCTCTGACAGTGTGACACTCCCTCAGTACTGTCCCTCTGACAGTGTGACATTCCATCCGTACTGTCCCTCTGACGGTGTAACACTCCCTCGGTACTGTCCCTCTGACAGTGTGACACCCGCTCAGTACTGTCCCTCTGACAGTGTGACACCCCTCAGTACTGTCCCTCTGACAGTGTGACTCTCCCTCAGTACTGTCCCTCTGACAGTGTGACTCTCCCTCGGTACTGTCCCTCTGACAGTGTGACACCCGCTCAGTACTGTCCCTCTGACAGTGTGACACTCCCTCAGTACTTCCTTCTGACAGTGTGACACTCCCTCAGTACTGTCCCTCTGACAGTGTGACACTCCCTCAGTACTGTCCCTCTGAAAGTGTGACACTCCCTCAGTACTGTCCCTCTGACAGTGTGACACTCCATCAGTACTGACCCTCTTGCAGTGTGACACTCCATCAGTACTGTCCCTCTGACAGTGTGACACTCCCTCAGAACTGTCCCTCTGACAGTGTGACACTCTCTCAGTACTGTCCCTCTGACAGTGTGACACTCCCTCAGTCCTGTCCCTCTAACAGTGTGACATTCTCTCGGTGCTGACCCTCTGACATTGTGACACTCCTTCAGTACTGTCCCTCTGACAGTGTGACACTCCCTCAGTGCTGTCCCTCTGACAGTGTGACACTCCCTCAGTGCTGACCCTCTGACAGTGTGACACTCCCTCAGTACTGTCCCTCTGACAGTGTGACACTGCATCAGTACTGTACCTCTGACAGTATGACACTCCCTCAGTACTGTCCCTCTGACAGTGTGACACTTCCTTGGTACTGTCCTTCTGACAGTGTGACACTCTCTCAGTACTGTCCCTCTGACAGTGTGACACTCCCTCAGTACTGTCCCTCTGACAGTGTGACACTCCCTCAGTGCGGTCACTCTGACAGTGTGACACTCCCTCAGTACTGTCCCTCTGACAGTGTGACACTCCCTCAGTGCTGTCCCTCTGACAGTGTGACACTCCCTCAGTGCTGTCACTCTGACAGTGTGACACTCCCTCAGTACTGTCCCTCTGACAGTGTGACACTCAATCAGTACTGTCCCTCTGACAGTGAGACACTCCCTCGGTACTGCCCCTCTGACAGTGTGACACTCAATCAGTACTGTCCCTCTGACAGTGTGACTCTCCCTCAGTACTGTCCCTCTGACAGTGTGACTCTCCCTCGGTACTGTCCCTCTGACAGTGTGACACCCGCTCAGTACTGTCCCTCTGACAGTGTGACACTCCCTCAGTACTGTCCCTCTGACAGTGTGACACTCCCTCAGTACTGTCCCTCTGACAGTGTGACACTCCCTCAGTACTGTCCCTCTGACAGTGTGACACTCCATCAGTACTGTCCCTCTTGCAGTGTGACACTCCCTCAGTACTGTCCCTCTGACAGTGTGACACTCCCTCAGAACTGTCCCTCTGACAGTGTGACACTCTCTCAGTACTGTCCCTCTGACAGTGTGACACTCCCTCAGTCCTGTCCCTCTAACAGTGTGACATTCTCTCGGTGCTGACCCTCTGACATTGTGACACTCCTTCAGTTCTGTCCCTCTGACAGTGTGACACTCCCTCAGTGCTGTCCCTCTGACAGTGTGACACTCCCTCAGTGCTGACCCTCTGACAGAGTGACACTCCCTCAGTACTGTCCCTCTGACAGTGTGACACTGCATCAGTACTGTCCCTCTGACTGTGTGACACTCCCTCAGTACTGTCCCTCTGACAGTGTGACACTTCCTCGGTGCTGTCCCTCTGACAGTGTGACACTCTCTCAGTACTGTCCCTCTGACAGTGTGACACTCCCTCAGTACTGTCCCTCTGACAGTGTGACACTCCCTCAGTGCTGTCACTCTGACAGTGTGACACTCCCTCAGTACTGTCCCTCTGACAGTGTGACACTCCCTCAGTGCTGTCCCTCTGACAGTGTGACACTCCCTCAGTGCTGTCACTCTGACAGTGTGACACTCAATCAGTACTGTCCCTCTGACAGTGTGACACTCAATCAGTACTGTCCCTCTGACAGTGAGACACTCCCTCGGTACTGCCCCTCTGACAGTGTGACACTCAATCAGTACTGTCCCTCTGACAGTGTGACTCTCCCTCAGTACTGTCCCTCTGACAGTGTGACTCTCCCTCGGTACTGTCCCTCTGACAGTGTGACACCCGCTCAGTACTGTCCCTCTGACAGTGTGACACTCCCTCAGTACTGTCCCTCTGACAGTGGACACTCCCTCAGTACTGTCCCTCTGACAGTGTGACACTCCCTCAGTACTGTCCCTCTGACAGTGTGACACTCCATCAGTACTGACCCTCTTGCAGTGTGACACTCCCTCAGTACTGTCCCTCTGACAGTGTGACACTCCCTCAGAACTGTCCCTCTGACAGTGTGACACTCTCTCAGTACTGTCCCTCTGACAGTGTGACACTCCCTCAGTCCTGTCCCTCTAACAGTGTGACATTCTCTCGGTGCTGACCCTCTGACATTGTGACACTCCTTCAGTACTGTCCCTCTGACAGTGTGACACTCCCTCAGTGCTGTCCCTCTGACAGTGTGACACTCCCTCAGTGCTGACCCTCTGACAGTGTGACACTCCCTCAGTACTGTCCCTCTGACAGTGTGACACTGCATCAGTACTGTCCCTCTGACAGTGTGACACTCCCTCAGTACTGTCCCTCTGACAGTGTGACACTCCCTCAGAACTGTCCCTCTGACAGTGTGATACTCTCTCAGTGCTGTCCCTCTGACAGTGTGACACTCCCTCAGTCTGTCCCTCTGACAGTGTGACATTCCTCTCGGTGCTGACCCTCTGACATTGTGACACTCCTTCAGTACTGTCCCCTCTGACAGTGTGACACTCCCTCAGTGCTGTCCCTCTGACAGTGTGACACTCCCTCAGTGCTGACCCTCTGACAGTGTGACACTCCCTCAGTACTGTCCCTCTGACAGTGTGACACTGCATCAGTACTGTCCCTCTGACAGTGTGACACTCCCTCAGTACTGTCCCTCTGACAGTGTGACACTTCCTCGGTACTGTCCCTCTGACAGTGTGACACTGTCTCAGTACTGTCACTCTGACAGTGTGACACTCCCTCAGTACTGTCCCTCTGATAGTGTGACACTCCCTCAGTGCTGTCACTCTGACAGTGTGACACTCCCTCAGTACTGTCCCTCTGACAGTGTGACACTCCCTCAGTGCTGTCCCTCTGACAGTGTGACACTCCCTCAGTGCTGTCACTCTGACAGTGTGACACTCCCCTCAGTACTGTCCCTCTGACAGTGTGACACCTCAATCAGTACTGTCCCTCTGACAGTGAGACAATCCCTCGGTACTGCCCCTCTGACAGTGTGACACTCAATCAGTACTGTCCCTCTGACAGTGTGACTCTCCCTCAGTACTGTCCCTCTGACAGTGTGACTCTCCCTCGGTACTGTCCCTCTGACAGTGTGACACCCGCTCAGTACTGTCCCTCTGACAGTGTGACACTCCCTCAGTACTGTCCCTCTGACAGTGTGACACTCCCTCAGTACTGTCCTCTGACAGTGTGACACTCCCTCAGTACTGTCCCTCTGACAGTGTGACCACTCCATCAGTACTGTCCCTCTTGCAGTGTGACACTCCCTCAGTACTGTCCCTCTGACAGTGTGACACTCCCTCAGAACTGTCCCTCTGACAGTGTGACACTCTCTCAGTACTGTCCCTCTGACAGTGTGACACTCCTCAGTCCTGTCACTCTAACAGTGTGACATTCTCTCGGTGCTGACCCTCTGACATTGTGACACTCCTTCAGTACTGTCCTCTGACAGTGTGACACTCCCTCAGTGCTGTCCCTCTGACAGTGTGACACTCCCTCAGTGCTGACCCTCTGACAGAGTGACACTCCCTCAGTACTGTCCCTCTGACAGTGTGACACTGCATCAGTACTGTCCCTCTGACAGTGTGACACTCCCCTCAGTACTGTCCCTCTGGACAGTGTGACACTTCCTCGGTGCTGTCCCTCTGACAGTGTGACACTCTCTCAGTACTGTCCCTCTGACAGTGTGACACTCCCTCAGTACTGTCCCTCTGACAGTGTGACACTCCCTCAGTTCTGTCACTCTGACAGTGTGACACTCCCCTCAGTACTGTCCCTCTGACAGTGTGACACTCCCTCAGTGCTGTCCCTCTGACAGTGTGACACTCCCTCAGTGCTGTCACTCTGACAGTGTGACACTCAATCAGTACTGTCCCCTCTGACAGTGTGACACTCAATCAGTACTGTCCCTCTGACAGTGAGACACTCCCTCGGTACTGCCCCCTCTGACAGTGTGACACTCAATCAGTACTGTCCCTCTGACAGTGTGACTCTCCTCAGTACCTGTCCCTCTGACAGTGTGACACTCTCTCAGTACTGTCCCTCTGAGAGTGTGACACTCCTCAGTACTGTCCCTCTGACAGTGTGACACTCCCTCAGTGCTGTCCCTCAGACAGTGTGACACTCCCTCAGTGCTGACCCTCTGACAGAGTGACACTCCCTCAGTTCTGTCCCTCTGACAGTGTGACACTGCATCAGTACTGTCCCTCTGACAGTGTGACACTCCCTCAGTACTGTCCCTCTGACAGTGTGACACTTCCTCGGTGCTGTCCCTCTGACAGTGTGACACTCTCTCAGTACTGTCCCTCTGACAGTGTGACACTCCCTCAGTACTGTCCCTCTGACAGTGTGACACTCCTCAGTGCTGTCACTCTGACAGTGCTGGACACTCCCTCAGTACTGTCCCTCTGACAGTGTGACACTCCCTCAGTGCTGTCCCTCTGACAGTGTGACACTCCCTCAGTGCTGTCACTCTGACAGTGTGACACTCAATCAGTACTGTCCCTCTGACAGTGTGACTCTCCCTCAGTACTGTCCCTCTGACAGTGTGACTCTCCCTCGGTACTGTCCCTCTGACAGTGTGACACCCGCTCAGTACTGTCCCTCTGACAGTGTGACACTCCCTCAGTACTGTCCCTCTGACAGTGTGACACTCCCTCAGTACTGTCCCTCTGACAGTGTGACACTCCCTCAGTACTGTCCCTCTGACAGTGTGACACTCCATCAGTACTGACCCTCTTGCAGTGTGACACTCCCTCAGTACTGTCCCTCTGACAGTGTGACACTCCCTCAGAACTGTCCCTCTGACAGTGTGACACTCTCTCAGTACTGTCCCTCTGACAGTGTTGACACTCCCTCAGTCCTGTCCCTCTAACAGTGTGACATTCTCTCGGTGCTGACCCTCTGACATTGTGACACTCCTTCAGTACTGTCCCTCTGACAGTGTGACACTCCCTCAGTGCTGTCCCTCTGACAGTGTGACACTCCCTCAGTGCTGACCCTCTGACAGTGTGACACTCCCTCAGTACTGTCCCTCTGACAGTGTGACACTGCATACAGTACTGTCCCTCTGACAGTGTGACACTCCCTCAGTACTGTCCCTCTGACAGTGTGACACTCCCTCAGAACTGTCCCTCTGACAGTGTGATACTCTCTCAGTGCTGTCCCTCTGACAGTGTGACACTCCCTCAGTCCTGTCCCTCTGACAGTGTGACATTCTCTCGGTGCTGACCCCTCTGACATTGTGACACTCCTTCAGTACTGTCCTTCTGACAGTGTGACACTCCCTCAGTGCTGTCCCTCTGACAGTGTGACACTCCCTCAGTGCTGACCCTCTGACAGTGTGACACTCCCTCAGTACTGTCCCTCTGACAGTGTGACACTGCATCAGTACTGTCCCTCTGACAGTGTGACACTCCCTCAGTACTATCCCTCTGACAGTGTGACACTTCCTCGGTACAGTCCCTCCTGACAGTGTGACACTCTCTCAGTACTGTCCCTCTGACAGTGTGACACTCCCTCTAGTACTGTCCCCTCTGATAGTGTGACACTCCCTCAGTGCTGTCACTCTGACAGTGTGACACTCCCTCAGTACTGTCCCTCTGACAGTGTGACACTCCCTCAGTGCTGTCCCTCTGACAGTGTGACACTCCGTCAGTGCTGTCACTCTGACAGTGGTGACACTCCCTCAGTACTGTCCCTCTGACAGTGTGACACTCAATCAGTACTGTCCCTCTGACAGTGAGACACTCCCTCGGTACTGCCCCTCTGACAGTGTGACACTCAATCAGTACTGTCCCCTCTGACAGTGTGACTCTCCCTCAGTACTGTCCCTCCTGACAGTGTGACTCTCCCTCGGTACTGTCCCTCTGACAGTGTGACACCCGCTCAGTACTGTCCCTCTGACAGTGTGACACTCCCTCAGTACTGTCCCTCTGACAGTGTGACACTCCCTCAGTACTGTCCCTCTGACAGTGTGACACTCCCTCAGTACTGTCCCTCTGACAGTGTGACACTCCATCAGTACTGTCCCTCTTGCAGTGTGACACTCCCCTCAGTACTGTCCCTCTGACAGTGTGAACACTCCCTCAGAACTGTCCCTCTGACAGTGTGACACTCTGTCAGTACTGTCCCTCTGACAGTGTGACACTCCCTCAGTCCTGTCCCTCTAACAGTGTGACATTCTCTCGGTGCTGACCCTCTGACATTGTGACACTCTTTCAGTACTGTCCCTCTGACAGTGTGACACTCCCTCAGTGCTGTCCCTCTGACAGTGTGACACTCCCTCAGTGCTGACCCTCTGACAGAGTGACACTCCCTCAGTACTGTCCCTCTGACAGTGTGACACTGCATCAGTACTGTCCCTCTGACAGTGTGACACTCCCTCAGTACTGTCCCTCTGACAGTGTGACACTTCCTCGGTGCTGTCCCTCTGACAGTGTGACACTCTCTCAGTACTGTCCCTCTGACAGTGTGACACTCCCTCAGTACTGTCCCTCTGACAGTGTGACACTCCCTCAGTGCTGTCACTCTGACAGTGTGACACTCCTCAGTACTGTCCCTCTGACAGTGTGACACTCCCTCAGTGCTGTCCCTCTGACAGTGTGACACTCCCTCAGTGCTGTCACTCTGACAGTGTGACACTCAATCAGTACTGTCCCTCTGACAGTGTGACACTCAATCAGTACTTGTCCCTCTGACAGTGAGACACTCCCTCGGTACTGCCCCTCTGACAAGTGTGACACTCAATCAGTACTGTCCCTCTGACAGTGTGACTCTCCCTCAGTACTGTCCCTCTGACAGTGTGACTCTCCCTCGGTACTGTCCCTCTGACAGTGTGACACCCGCCTCAGTACTGTCCCTCTGACAGTGTGACACTCCCTCAGTACTGTCCCTCTGACAGTGTGACACTGCATCAGTACTGTCCCTCTGACAGTGTGACACTCCCTCAGTACTGTCCTCTGACAGTGTGACACTTCCTCGGTACTGTCCCTCTGACAGTGTGACACTCTCTCAGTACTGTCCCTCTGACAGTGTGACACTCCCTCAGTACTGTCCCTCTGACAGTGTGACACTCCATCAGTACTGTCCTCTGACAGTGTGACACTCCCTCGGTACTGTCCGTCTGACAGTGTGACACCCGCTCAGTACTGTCCCTCTGACAGTGTGACACTCACTCAGTACTGTCCCTCTGACATTGTGACTCTCCCTCAGTTCTGTCCCTCTGACAGTGTGACACTCCCTCGGTACTGTTCCTCTGACAGTGTGACACTCATTCTGTACTTTCACTCTGACAATGAGACACTCCCTCAGTACAGCCCGTATGACAGTGTGACACTCCCTCAGTACTGTCCCTCTGATAGTCAGACACAACATCAATACTGTCCCTCTGACAGTGTGACACTCCTCAGTACTGTCCCTCTGACAGTGTGACACTCCCTCAGTCCTGTCCCTCTAACACTGTGACACTCTCTCGGTACTGTCCCTCTGGCATTGTGACACTCACTCAGTGCTGTCCCTCTGACAGTGTGACACTCCCTCAGAACTGTCCCCTCTGACAGTGTGACACTCTCTCAGTACTGTCCCTCTGACAGTGTGACACTCCCTCAGTCCTGTCCCTTTAAAAGTGTGACACTCTCTCGGTGCTGACCCTCTGACATTGTGACACTCCTTCAGTACTGTCCCTCTGACAGTGTGACACTCCTCAGTGCTGTCCCTCTGACAGTGTGACACTCCCTCAGTACTGTCCCTCTGACAGTGTGACATTTCCTCTGTCCTGTCCCTCTAACAGTGTGACACTTTCTCGGTACTGACCCTCTGACATTGTGACACTCCCTAAGTACTGTCCCTCTGACAGTCTGACACTCTCTCAGTACTGTCCCTCTGACAGTGTGACACTCCCTCAGTACTGTCCCTCTGACAGTGTGACACTCCCTCAGTGCTGTCCCTCTGACAGTGTGACACTCCCTCAATCCTGTCCCTCTGACAGTGTGACACTCCTCAGTACTGTCCCTCTGACAGTGTGACACTGCATCAGTACTGTCCCTCTGACAGTGTGACACTCCCTCAGTACTGTCCCTCTGACAGTGTGACACTTGCTCGGTACTGACCCTCTGACAGTATGACACTCCCTCAGTACTGTCCCTCTGGACAGTGTGACACTCCCTCAGTGCTGTCCCCTCTGACAGTGTGACACTCCCTCAGTACTGTCCCTCTGACAGTGTGACACTCCCTCAGTGCTGTCCCTCTGACAGTGTGACACTCCCTCAGTGCTGACCCTCTGACAGTGTGACACTCCCTCAGTACTGTCCCTCTGACAGTGTGACACTGCATCAGTACTGTCCCTCTGACAGTGTGACACTCCCTCAGTACTGTCCTCTGACAGTGTGACACTTCCTCGGTACTGTCCCTCTGACAGTGTGGACACTCTCTCAGTACTGTCCCTCTGACAGTGTGACACTCCCTCAGTACTGTCCCTCTGACAGTGTGACACTCCATCAGTACTGTCCCTCTGACAGTGTGACACTCCCTCGGTACTGTCCGTCTGACAGTGTGACACCCGCTCAGTACTGTCCCTCTGACAGTGTGACACTCACTCAGTACTGTCCCTCTGACAGTGTGACTCTCCCTCAGTTCTGTCCCTCTGACAGTGTGACACCTCCCTCCGTACTGTTCCTCTGACAGTGTGACACTCATTCTGTACTTTCACTCTGACAATGAGACACTCCCTCAGTACAGCCCGTATGACAGTGTGACACTCCCTCAGTACTGTCCCCTCTGATAGTCAGACACAACATCAATACTGTCCCTCTGACAGTGTGACACTCCCTCAGTACTGTCCCTCTGACAGTGTGGACACTTCCTCGGTGCTGTCCCTCTGACAGTGTGACACTCTCTCAGTACTGTCCCTCTGACAGTGTGACACTCCCTCAGTACTGTCCCTCTGACAGTGTGACACTCCCTCAGTGCTGTCACTCTGACAGTGTGACACTCCCTCAGTACTGTCCCTCTGACAGTGTGACACTCCCTCAGTGCTGTCCCTCTGACAGTGTGACACTCCCTCAGTGCTGTCACTCTGACAGTGTGACACTCAATCAGTACTGTCCCTCTGACAGTGTGACACTCAATCAGTACTGTCCCTCTGACAGTGAGACACTCCCTCGGTACTGCCCCTCTGACAGTGTGACACTCAATCAGTACTGTCCCTCTGACAGTGTGACTCTCCCTCAGTACTGTCCCTCTGACAGTGTGGACTCTCCCTCGGTACTGTCCCTCTGACAGTGTGACACCCGCTCAGTACTGTCCCTCTGACAGTGTGACACTCCCTCAGTACTGTCCCTCTGACAGTGTGACACTGCATCAGTACTGTCCCTCTGACAGTGTGACACTCCCTCAGTACTGTCCCTCTGACAGTGTGACACTTCCTCGGTACTGTCCCTCTGACAGTGTGACACTCTCTCAGTACTGTCCCTCTGACAGTGTGACACTCCCTCAGTACTGTCCCTCTGACAGTGTGACACTCCATCAGTACTGTCCCTCTGACAGTGTGACACTCCCTCGGTACTGTCCGTCTGACAGTGTGACACCCGCTCAGTACTGTCCCTCTGACAGTGTGACACTCACTCAGTACTGTCCCTCTGACATTGTGACTCTCCCTCAGTTCTGTCCCTCTGACAGTGTGACACTCCCTCGGTACTGTTCCTCTGACAGTGTGACACTCATTCTGTACTTTCACTCTGACAATGAGACACTCCCTCAGTAC
>NW_027275084.1:0-69170 GCF_030028105.1 Mobula birostris
CGACAGTGTGAGAACACAGAACATGGAACGGGACAGAGACCGACAGAGTGAGAACACAGTTCATAGAACGGTACAGAGACCAACACAGTGAGAAAAAAGAACATGGAACGGTACATACACCGACAGAGTTAGAACACAGAACGGTACAGACACCGACAGAGTGAGAATACAGAACATAGAACGGTACAGAGTCCGACAGAGTGAGAACACAGAACACAGAACAGTACAGAGCCCGAAAGAGTGAGAACACAGAACATAGAACAGTACAGAGACCGACAGAGTGAGAACACAGAACATGGAATGGTACAGAGACCGACAAAGTGAGAACACAGAACACAGAACAGTACAGAGACCGAAAGAGTGAGAACACAGAACATAGAACACTACAGAGACCGACAGAGTGAGAACACAGAACATGGAATGGTACAAAGACTGACAGAGTGAGAACACAGAACATAGAACAGTACAGACACAGACAGATTGAGAACAGAGAACATAGAACGGTACAGACACCGACAGAGTTAGAACACAGAACACAGATCGGAACAGAGACCGACAGAGTGAGAACACAGAACATAGAACGGTACACAGACCGAAAGAGTGAGAACACATATCATAGAACAGTACAGAGACCGACAGAGTGAGAACACATATCATAGATCGGTACAGAGTCCGATAGTGTGAGAACAAAGAACATAGAATGGTACAGAGACCGACAGAGTGAGAACACAGAACATAGAACGGTACACAGACCGTCTGTGTGAGAACACAGATCATAGAACAATACGGACACAGACACAGTTAGAACACAGAACATTGAACAGTACAGAGACCGACAGAGTGAGAACACAGAACATAGAACGGTACAGAGACCGACAGAGTGAGAACACAGAACATAGAAAGGTACAGAGACCGACAGAGTGAGAACACAGATCACAGAACAGTACAGACACCAACAGAGTGAGAACACAGAACATAGATCGGTACAGAGTCCGACTGTGTGAGAACACAGAACATAGAATGGTACAGACACCGACAGAGTTAGAACACTGAACATAGAACTGTACAGAGACCGAGAGGGAGAGAACACAGATCATAGAACGGAACAGAGACCAACAGAGTGAGAACAAAGAAAATAGAACAGTACAGAGACCGACAGAGTGAGAACACAGAACATAGAATGGTACAGAGACCGACAGAGTGAGAACACAGAAGATAGAACGGTACAGACACCGACACAGTTCGAACACAGAACATAGAACGGTACAGAGACCGACAGAGTGAGAACACAGAACATAGAACGGTAGAGACACCGACAGAGTGAGAACACAGAACATAGAACGGTACAGAGACCGACAGAGTGAGAACACAGAACATAGAACGGTACAGACATCGACAGAGTGAGAACACAGGACATAGATCGGTACAGAGTCCGACAGTGTGAGAACACAGAACATAGAATGGTACAGAGACCGACAGTGTGAGAACACAGAACATGGAATGGTACAGAGACCGACAGAGTGAGAAGGCAGAACATAGAACAGTACAGACACCAACAGAGTTAGAACACAGAACGGTACAGACACCGACAGAGTGAGAATACAGAACATAGAACGGTACAGAGTCCGACAGAGTGAGAACACAGAACACAGATCAGTACAGAGACCGAAAGAGTGAGAACACAGAACATAGAACAGTACAGAGACCGACAGAGTGAGAACACAGAACATGAATGGTACAGAGACCGACAAAGTGAGAACACAGAACATAGAACGGTACAGAGACTGACAGAGTGAGAACACAGAACATAGAACGGTACAGAGACCGACAGAGTGAGAACACAGAACATCGAACAGTACAGAGACCGACAGAGTGAGAACACAGAACATGGAATGGTACAGAGACCGACAAAGTGAGAACACAGAACATAGAACGGTACAGAGACTGACAGAGTGAGAACACAGAACATAGAACGGTACAGAGACCGACAGAGTGAGAACACAGAACATCGAACAGTACAGAGACCGAAAGAGTGAGAACACAGAACATAGAACAGTACGGTGACGGAAAGAGTGAGAACACAGATCATAGAACAGTACAGAGACCGACAGAGTGAGAACACAGAACATAGAACGGTACAGACATCGACAGAGTGAGAACACAAGACATAGATCGGTACAGAGTCCGATAGTGTGAGAACAAAGAACATAGAATGGTACAGAGACCGACAGAGTGAGAACACAGAACATAGAACGGTACACAGACCGTCTGTGTGAGAACACAGATCATAGAACAATACAGACACAGACACAGTTAGAACACAGAACATTGAACAGTACAGAGACCGACAGAGTGAGAACACAGAACATAGAACGGTACAGAGACCGACAGAGTGAGAACAAAGAAAATAGAACAATACAGAGACCGACAGAGTAAGAACACAGAACATAGAATGGTACAGAGACCGACAGAGTGAGAACACAGAACATAGAACGGTAGAGACACCGACAGAGTGAGAACACAGAACATAGAACGGTACAGAGACCGACAGAGTGAGAACACAGAACATAGAACGGTACAGACATCGACAGAGTGAGAACACAGGACATAGATCGGTACAGAGTCCGACAGTGTGAGAACACAGAACATAGAATGGTACAGAGACCGACAGTGTGAGAACACAGAACATGGAATGGTACAGAGACCGACAGAGTGAGAAGGCAGAACATAGAACAGTACAGACACCAACAGAGTGAGGACACAGGTCATAGAACGGTACACAGACCGACATATTGAGAACACAGAACATAGAACGGTACACAGTCCGACAGTGTGAGAACACAGAACATAGAACGGGACAGAGACCGACAGAGTGAGAACACAGTTCATAGAACGGTACAGAGACCAACACAGTGAGAAAAAAGAACATGGAACGGTACATACACCGACAGAGTTAGAACACAGAACGGTACAGACACCGACAGAGTGAGAATACAGAACATAGAACGGTACAGAGTCCGACAGAGTGAGAACACAGAACACAGAACAGTACAGAGACCAAAAGAGTGAGAACACAGAACATAGAACAGTACAGAGACCGAAAGAGTGAGAACACAGAACATAGAACAGTACAGAGACCGACAGAGTGAGAATACAGAACATGGAATGGTACAGAGACCGACAAAGTGAGAACACAGAACATAGAACGGTACAGAGACTGACAGAGTGAGAACACAGAACATAGAACGGTACAGAGACCGACAGAGTGAGAACACAGAACATCGAACAGTACAGAGACCGAAAGAGTGAGAACACAGAACATAGAACAGTACGGGTGACGGAAAGAGTGAGAACACAGATCATAGAACAGTACAGAGACCGACAGAGTGAGAACACAGAACACAGAACGGTACAGACATCGACAGAGTGAGAACACAGGACATAGATCGGTACAGAGTCCGACAGTGTGAGAACACAGAACATAGAATGGTATAGAGACCCGACAGTGTGAGAACACAGAACACAGAATGGTACAGAGACCGACAGAGTGAGAAGGCAAAACGTGGAACAGTACAGACACCGACAGAGTGAGGACACAGGTCATAGAACGGTACACAGACCGACATATTGAGAACACAGATCATAGAACGGTACAGAGACCGACAGAATGAGAACACAGATCATAGAACGGTACAGAGGACTGACACAGTGAGAACACAGACATAGATCGGTACACAGTCCGACAGTGTGAGAACACAGAACATAGAACGGGACACAGACCGACAGAGTGAGAACACAGAACATAGAACCGTACAGAGACCCACAGAGTGAGAAAAAAGAACATGGAACGGTACAGAGACCAACAAAGTGAGAACACAGAACACAGAATGGCACAGACACCGACAGAGTGAGAATACAGAACATTGAACGGTACAGAGTCCGACAGAGTGAGAACACAGAACACAGAACAGTACAGAGACCGAAAGAGTGAGAACACACAACATCGAACAGTACAGAGACCGACAGAGTGAGAACACAGAAAATGGAATGGTACAGAGACCGACAAAGTGAGAACACAGAACATAGAACGGTACAGAGACTGACAGAGTGAGAACACAGAACATAGAACGGTACAGAGACCGACAGAGTGAGAACACAGAACATCGAACAGTACAGAGACCGAAAGAGTGAGAACACAGAACATAGAATGGTACAGAGACTGACAGAGTGAGAACACAGAACATAGAACGGTACAGAGACCGACAGAGTGAGAACACAGAACATCGAACAGTACAGAGACCGAAAGAGTGAGAACACAGAACATAGAACAGTATGGTGACGGAAAGAGTGAGAACACAGATCATAGAACAGCACAGACACCGACAGATTGAGAACAGAGAACATAGAACGGAACAGACACCGACAGAGTTAGAACACAGAACACAGATCGGAACAGAGACCGACAGAGTGAGAACACAGAACATACAATGGTACAGAGACTGACAGAGTGAGAACACAGAACATAGAACGGTACAGAGACCGACAGAGTGAGAACACAGAACATCGAACAGTACAGAGACCGAAAAAGTGAGAACACAGAACATAGAACAGTACGGTGATGGAAAGAGTGAGAACACAGATCATAGAACAGTACAGAGACCGACAGACTGAGAACACAGAAAATGGAATGGTACAGAGACCGACAAAGTGAGAACACAGAACGGTACAGAGACTGACAGAGTGAGAACACAGAACATAGAACGGTACAGAGACCGACAGAGTGAGAACACAGAACATCGAACGGTACAGAGACCGAAAGAGTGAGAACACAGAACGTAGAATGGTACAGAGACTGACAGAGTGAGAACACAGAACATAGAACGGTACAGAGACCGACAGAGTGAGAACACAGAACATCGAACAGTACAGAGACCGAAAGAGTGAGAACACAGAACATAGAACATTACGGTGACGGAAAGAGTGAGAACACAGATCATAGAACGGTACAGACACCGACAGATTGAGAACAGAGAACATAGAACGGTACAGACACCGACAGAGTGAGAACACAGAACAAGAACGGTACACAGACCGTCTGTGTGAGAACACAGATCATAGAACAATACGGACACGGACACAGTTAGAACACAGAACAGAGAACGGTACAGAGACCGACAGAGTGAGAACACAGATCATAGATCAGTACAGAGTCCGATAGTGTGAGAACAAAGAACATAGAATGGTACAGAGACCGACAGAGTGAGAACACAGAACATAGAACGGTACACAGACCGTCTGGTGAGAACACAGATCATAGAACAATACGGACACGGACACAGTTAGAACACAGAACAGAGAACGGTACAGAGACCGACAGAGTGAGAACACAGATCATAGAACGGTATAGAGACCGACATAGTGAGAACACAGGACATAGATCGGTACACAGTCCGACAGTGTGAGAACACAGAACATAGAACGGGACAGAGACCGACAGAGTGAGAACACAGAACATAGAACTGTACAGACACCGACAGAGTTAGAACACAGATGATAGAACGGTACACAGACCGATAGAGTGAGAACACAGATCATAGAACTGTACAGACACCGACAGAGTTAGAACACAGATCATAGAACGGTACAGAGACCGACAGAGTGAGAACACAGAACATAGAACGGTACAGAGACCGTCAGAGTGAGAACACAGAACATTGAACAGTACAGAGACCGACAGAGTGAGAACACAGAACATAGATCGGTACAGAGTCCGACTGAGTGAGAACACAGAACATAGAATGGTACAGACACCGACAGAGTTAGAACACTGAACATAGAACGGTACAGAGACCGAGAGGGAGAGAACACAGATCATAGAACGGAACAGAGACCAACAGAGTGAGAACAAAGAAAATAGAACCGTACAGAGACCGACAGAGTGAGAACACAGAACATAGAATGGTACAGAGACCGACAGAGTGAGAACACAGAAGATAGAACGGTACAGAGACCGACAGAGTGAGAACACAGAACATAGAATGGTACAGAGACCGACAGAGTGAGAACACAGATCACAGAATAGTACAGACACCAACAGAGTGAGAACACAGAACATAGATCGGTACAGAGTCCGACTGTGTGAGAACACAGAACATAGAATGGTACAGACACCGACAGAGTTAGAGCACTGAACATAGAACGGTACAGAGACCGAGAGGGAGAGAACACAGATCATAGAACGGAACAGAGACCAACAGAGTGAGAACAAAGAAAATAGAACAGTACAGAGACCGACAGAGTGAGTACACAGAACATAGAATGGTACAGAGACCGACAGAGTGAGAACACAGAAGATAGAACGGTACAGACACCGACACAGTTCGAACACAGAACATAGAACGGTACAGAGACCGACAGAGTGAGAACACAGAACAGAGAACGGTAGAGACACCGACAGAGTGAGAACACAGAACATAGAACGGTACAGAGACCGACAGAGTGAGAACACAGAACATAGAACGGTACAGAGACCGACAGTGTGAGAACACAGAACATGGAATGGTACAGAGACCGACAGAGTGAGAAGGCAGAACATAGAACAGTACAGACACCAACAGAGTGAGGACACAGGTCATAGAACGGTACACAGACCGACATATTGAGAACACAGAACATAGAACGGTACACAGACCGTCTGTGTGAGAATACAGATCATAGAACAATACGGACACGGACACAGTTAGAACACAGGACAGAGAACGGTACAGAGACCGACAGAGTGAGAACACAGATCATAGAACGGTACAGAGACCGACACAGTGAGAACACAGGACATAGATCGGTACACAGTCCGACAGTGTGAGAATACAGAACATAGAACGGGACAGAGACCGACAGAGTGAGAACACAGAACATAGAACTGTACAGACACCGAAAGAGTTAGAACACAGATCATAGAACGGTACAGAGACCGATAGAGTGAGAACACAGATCATAGAACTGTACAGACACCGACAGAGTTAGAACACAGATCATAGAACGGTACAGAGACCGACAGAGTGAGAACACAGAACATAGAACGGTACAGAGACCGTCAGAGTGAGAACACAGAACATTGAACAGTACAGAGATCGACAGAGTGAGAACACAGAACATTGAACAGTACAGAGATCGACAGAGTGAGAACACAGAACAGAAAACGGTACAGAGACCGACAGAGTGAGAACACAGAACATAGAATGGTTCAGACACCGACAGAGTTAGAACACTGAACATAGAACGGTACAGAGAACGACAGGGAGAGAACACAGATCATAGAACGGAACAGAGACCAACAGAGTGAGAACAAAGAAAATAGAACGGTACAGAGTCCGACAGAGTGAGAACACAGAACATAGTATGGCACAGAGACCGACAGAGTGAGAACACCGAACATAGAACGGTACAGAGACCGACAGAGTGAGAACACAGAAGATAGAACGGTACAGAGACCGACAGAGTGAGAACACAGAACATAGAACGGTAAAGACATCGACAGAGTGAGAACACAGGACATAGATCGGTACAGAGTCCGACAGTGTGAGAACACAGAACATAGAATGGTACAGAGACCGACCGTGTGAGAACACAGAACATAGAATGGTACAGAGACCGACAGAGTGAGAAGGCAGAACATAGAACAGTACAGACACCGACAGAGTGAGGACACAGGTCATAGAACGGTACACAGACCGACATATTGAGAACACAGAACATAGAACGGTACAGAGACCGACCGAGTGAGAACACAGAACATAGAACGGTAAAGACATCGACAGAGTGAGAACACAGGACATAGATCGGTACAGAGTCCGACAGTGTGAGAACACAGAACATAGAATGGTACAGAGACCGACCGTGTGAGAACACAGAACATAGAATGGTACAGAGACCGACAGAGTGAGAAGGCAGAACATAGAACAGCACAGACACCGACAGAGTGAGGACACAGGTCATAGAACGGTACACAGACCGACATATTGAGAACACAGAACATAGAACGGTACAGAGACCGACAGTGTGAGAACACAGAACATAGAACGGTACAGAGACCGAGAGGGAGAGAACACAGATCATAGAACGGAACAGAGACCAACAGAGTGAGAACAAAGAAAATAGAACAGTACAGAGACCGACAGAGTGAGAACACAGAACATAGAATGGTACAGAGACCGACAGAGTGAGAACACAGAAGATAGAACAGTACAGACACCGACACAGTTCGAACACAGAACATAGAACGGTACACAGTCCGACAGAGTGAGAACACAGAACATAGAAGGGTACAGAGACCGACAGAGTGAGAACACAGAACATCGAACAGTACAGAGACGGAAAGAGTGAGAACACAGAATATAGAATGGTACAGAGACTGACAGAGTGAGAACACAGAACATAGAACGGTACACAGACCGTCTGTGTGAGAATACAGATCATAGAACAATACGGACACGGACACAGTTGGAACACAGGACAGAGAACGGTACAGAGACCGACAGAGTGAGAACACAGATCATAGAACGGTACAGAGACCGACACAGTGAGAACACAGGACATAGATCGGTACACAGTCCGACAGTGTGAGAATACAGAACATAGAACGGGACAGAGACCGACAGAGTGAGAACACAGAACATAGAACTGTACAGACACCGAAAGAGTTAGAACACAGATCATAGAACGGTACAGAGACCGATAGAGTGAGAACACAGATCATAGAACTGTACAGACACCGACAGAGTTAGAACACAGATCATAGAACGGTACAGAGACCGACAGAGTGAGAACACAGAACATAGAACGGTACAGAGACCGTCAGAGTGAGAACACAGAACATTGAACAGTACAGAGATCGACAGAGTGAGAACACAGAACATTGAACAGTACAGAGATCGACAGAGTGAGAACACAGAACAGAAAACGGTACAGAGACCGAAAGAGTGAGAACACAGAACATAGAATGGTTCAGACACCGACAGAGTTAGAACACTGAACATAGAACGGTACAGAGAACGACAGGGAGAGAACACAGATCATAGAACGGAACAGAGACCAACAGAGTGAGAACAAAGAAAATAGAACGGTACAGAGACCGACAGAGTGAGAACACAGAACATAGTATGGCACAGAGACCGACAGAGTGAGAACACCGAACATAGAACGGTACAGAGACCGACAGAGTGAGAACACAGAAGATAGAACGGTACAGAGACCGACAGAGTGAGAACACAGAACATAGAACGGTAAAGACATCGACAGAGTGAGAACACAGGACATAGATCGGTACAGAGTCCGACAGTGTGAGAACACAGAACATAGAATGGTACAGAGACCGACCGTGTGAGAACACAGAACATAGAATGGTACAGAGACCGACAGAGTGAGAAGGCAGAACATAGAACAGTACAGACACCGACAGAGTGAGGACACAGGTCATAGAACGGTACACAGACCGACATATTGAGAACACAGAACATAGAACGGTACAGAGACCGACAGAGTGAGAACACAGAACATAGAACGGTACAGAGACCGACACAGTGAGAACACAGGACATAGATCGGTACACAGTCCGACAGTGTGAGAACAGAGAACATAGAACGGGACAGAGACCGACAGAGTGAGAACACAGAACATAGAACGGTACAGAGACCCACCCAGTGAGAAAAAAGAACATGGAACGGTACAGAGACCAACAAAGTGAGAACACAGAACATAGAACGGTACAGACACCGACAGAGTGAGAATACAGAACATAGAACGGTACAGAGTCTGACAGAGTGAGAACACAGAACACAGAACAGTACAGAGACCGAAAGAGTGAGAACACAGAACATAGAACAGTACGGTGACGGAAAGAGTGAGAACACAGATCATAGAACAGTACAGACACCGACAGATTGAGAACAGAGAACATAGAACGGAACAGACACCGACAGAGTTAGAACACAGAACACAGATCGGAACAGAGACCGACAGAGTGAGAACACAGAACATAGAACGGTACACAGACCGAAAGAGTGAGAACACATATCATAGAACAGTACAGAGACCGACAGAGTGAGAACACATATCATAGATCGGTACAGAGTCCGATAGTGTGAGAACAAAGAACATAGAATGGTACAGAGACCGACAGAGTGAGAACACAGAACATAGAACGGTACACAGACCGTCTGTGTGAGAACACAGATCATAGAACAATACGGACACGGACACAGTTAGAACACAGAACAGAGAACGGTACAGAGACCGACAGAGTGAGAACACAGATCATAGAACGGTACAGAGACCGACATAGTGAGAACACAGGACATAGATCGGTACACAGTCCGACAGTGTGAGAACACAGAACATAGAACGGGACAGAGACCGACAGAGTGAGAACACAGAACATAGAACTGTACAGACACCGACAGAGTTAGAACACAGATCATAGAATGGTACACAGACCGATAGAGTGAGAACACAGATCATAGAACTGTACAGACACCGACAGAGTGAGAATACAGAACATAGAACGGTACAGAGTCTGACAGAGTGAGAACACAGAACACAGAACAGTACAGAGACCGAAAGAGTGAGAACACAGAACATAGAACAGTACGGTGACGGAAAGAGTGAGAACACAGATCATAGAACAGTACAGACACCGACAGATTGAGAACAGAGTACATAGAACGGAACAGACACCGACAGAGTTAGAACACAGAACACAGATCGGAACAGAGACCGACAGAGTGAGAACACAGAACATAGAACGGTACACAGACCGAAAGAGTGAGAACACATATCATAGAACAGTACAGAGACCGACAGAGTGAGAACACATATCATAGATCGGTACAGAGTCCGATAGTGTGAGAACAAAGAACATAGAATGGTACAGAGACCGACAGAGTGAGAACACAGAACATAGAACGGTACACAGACCGTCTGTGTGAGAACACAGATCATAGAACAATACGGACACGGACACAGTTAGAACACAGAACAGAGAACGGTACAGAGACCGACAGAGTGAGAACACAGATCATAGAACGGTACAGAGACCGACATAGTGAGAACACAGGACAAAGATCGGTACACAGTCCGACAGTGTGAGAACACAGAACATAGAACGGGACAGAGACCGACAGAGTGAGAACACAGAACATAGAACTGTACAGACACCGACAGAGTTAGAACACAGATCATAGACTGGTACACAGACCGATAGAGTGAGAACACAGATCATAGAACTGTACAGACACCGACAGAGTTAGAACACAGATCATAGAACGGTACAGAGACCGACAGAGTGAGAACACAGAACATAGAACGGTACAGAGACCAACAGAGTGAGAACACAGAACATAGAATGGTACATAGACCAACAGAGTGAGAACACAGATCACAGAACAGTACAGACACCAACAGAGTGAGAACACAGAACATAGATCGGTACAGAGTCCGACTGTGTGAGAACACAGAACATAGAATGGTACAGACACCGACAGAGTTACAACACTGAACATAGAACGGTACAGAGACCGAGAGGGAGAGAACACAGATCATAGAACGGAACTGAGACCAACAGAGTGAGAACAAAGAAAATAGAACAGTACACAGACCGACAGAGTGAGAACACAGAACATAGAATGGTACAGAGACCGACAGAGTGAGAACACAGAAGATAGAACAGTACAGACACCGACACAGTTCGAACACAGAACATAGAACGGTACACAGTCCGACAGAGTGAGAACACAGAACATAGAAGGGTACAGAGACCGACAGAGTGAGAACACAGAACATCGAACAGTACAGAGACGGAAAGAGTGAGAACACAGAATATAGAATGGTACAGAGACTGACAGAGTGACAACACAGAACATAGAACGGTACACAGACCGTCTGTGTGAGAATACAGATCATAGAACAATACGGACACGGACACAGTTAGAACACAGGACAGAGAACGGTACAGAGACCGACAGAGTGAGAACACAGATCATAGAACGGTACAGAGACCGACACAGTGAGAACACAGGACATAGATCGGTACACAGTCCGACAGTGTGAGAATACAGAACATAGAACGGGACAGAGACCGACAGAGTGAGAACACAGAACATAGAACTGTACAGACACCGAAAGAGTTAGAACACAGATCATAGAACGGTACAGAGACCGATAGAGTGAGAACACAGATCATAGAACTGTACAGACACCGACAGAGTTAGAACACAGATCATAGAACGGTACAGAGACCGACAGAGTGAGAACACAGAACATAGAACGGTACAGAGACCGTCAGAGTGAGAACACAGAACATTGAACAGTACAGAGATCGACAGAGTGAGAACACAGAACATTGAACAGTACAGAGATCGACAGAGTGAGAACACAGAACAGAAAACGGTACAGAGACCGACAGAGTGAGAACACAGAACATAGAATGGTTCAGACACCGACAGAGTTAGAACACTGAACATAGAACGGTACAGAGAACGACAGGGAGAGAACACAGATCATAGAACGGAACAGAGACCAACAGAGTGAGAACAAAGAAAATAGAACGGTACAGAGTCCGACAGAGTGAGAACACAGAACATAGTATGGCACAGAGACCGACAGAGTGAGAACACCGAACATAGAACGGTACAGAGACCGACAGAGTGAGAACACAGAAGATAGAACGGTACAGAGACCGACAGAGTGAGAACACAGAACATAGAACGGTAAAGACATCGACAGAGTGAGAACACAGGACATAGATCGGTACAGAGTCCGACAGTGTGAGAACACAGAACATAGAATGGTACAGAGACCGACCGTGTGAGAACACAGAACATAGAATGGTACAGAGACCGACAGAGTGAGAAGGCAGAACATAGAACAGTACAGACACCGACAGAGTGAGGACACAGGTCATAGAACGGTACACAGACCGACATATTGAGAACACAGAACATAGAACGGTACAGAGACCGACCGAGTGAGAACACAGAACATAGAACGGTAAAGACATCGACAGAGTGAGAACACAGGACATAGATCGGTACAGAGTCCGACAGTGTGAGAACACAGAACATAGAATGGTACAGAGACCGACCGTGTGAGAACACAGAACATAGAATGGTACAGAGACCGACAGAGTGAGAAGGCAGAACATAGAACAGCACAGACACCGACAGAGTGAGGACACAGGTCATAGAACGGTACACAGACCGACATATTGAGAACACAGAACATAGAACGGTACAGAGACCGACAGTGTGAGAACACAGAACATAGAACGGTACAGAGACCGAGAGGGAGAGAACACAGATCATAGAACGGAACAGAGACCAACAGAGTGAGAACAAAGAAAATAGAACAGTACAGAGACCGACAGAGTGAGAACACAGAACATAGAATGGTACAGAGACCGACAGAGTGAGAACACAGAAGATAGAACAGTACAGACACTGACACAGTTCGAACACAGAACATAGAACGGTACACAGTCCGACAGAGTGAGAACACAGAACATAGAAGGGTACAGAGACCGACAGAGTGAGAACACAGAACATCGAACAGTACAGAGACGGAAAGAGTGAGAACACAGAATATAGAATGGTACAGAGACTGACAGAGTGAGAACACAGAACATAGAACGGTACACAGACCGTCTGTGTGAGAATACAGATCATAGAACAATACGGACACGGACACAGTTGGAACACAGGACAGAGAACGGTACAGAGACCGACAGAGTGAGAACACAGATCATAGAACGGTACAGAGACCGACACAGTGAGAACACAGGACATAGATCGGTACACAGTCCGACAGTGTGAGAATACAGAACATAGAACGGGACAGAGACCGACAGAGTGAGAACACAGAACATAGAACTGTACAGACACCGAAAGAGTTAGAACACAGATCATAGAACGGTACAGAGACCGATAGAGTGAGAACACAGATCATAGAACTGTACAGACACCGACAGAGTTAGAACACAGATCATAGAACGGTACAGAGACCGACAGAGTGAGAACACAGAACATAGAACGGTACAGAGACCGTCAGAGTGAGAACACAGAACATTGAACAGTACAGAGATCGACAGAGTGAGAACACAGAACATTGAACAGTACAGAGATCGACAGAGTGAGAACACAGAACAGAAAACGGTACAGAGACCGACAGAGTGAGAACACAGAACATAGAATGGTTCAGACACCGACAGAGTTAGAACACTGAACATAGAACGGTACAGAGAACGACAGGGAGAGAACACAGATCATAGAACGGAACAGAGACCAACAGAGTGAGAACAAAGAAAATAGAACGGTACAGAGACCGACAGAGTGAGAACACAGAACATAGTATGGCACAGAGACCGACAGAGTGAGAACACCGAACATAGAACGGTACAGAGACCGACAGAGTGAGAACACAGAAGATAGAACGGTACAGAGACCGACAGAGTGAGAACACAGAACATAGAACGGTAAAGACATCGACAGAGTGAGAACACAGGACATAGATCGGTACAGAGTCCGACAGTGTGAGAACACAGAACATAGAATGGTACAGAGACCGACCGTGTGAGAACACAGAACATAGAATGGTACAGAGACCGACAGAGTGAGAAGGCAGAACATAGAACAGTACAGACACCGACAGAGTGAGGACACAGGTCATAGAACGGTACACAGACCGACATATTGAGAACACAGAACATAGAACGGTACAGAGACCGACCGAGTGAGAACACAGAACATAGAACGGTAAAGACATCGACAGAGTGAGAACACAGGACATAGATCGGTACAGAGTCCGACAGTGTGAGAACACAGAACATAGAATGGTACAGAGACCGACCGTGTGAGAACACAGAACATAGAATGGTACAGAGACCGACAGAGTGAGAAGGCAGAACATAGAACCGCACAGACACCGACAGAGTGAGGACACAGATCATAGAACGGTACACAGACCGACATATTGAGAACACAGAACATAGAACGGTACAGAGACCGACAGAGTGAGAACACAGAACATAGAACTGTACAGACACCGACAGAGTTAGAACACAGATCATAGAATGGTACAGAGACCGACAGAATGAGAACACAGATCATAGAACGGTACAGAGACTGACACAGTGAGAACACAGGACATAGATCGGTACACAGTCCGACAGTGTGAGAACACAGAACATAGAACGGGACACAGACCGACAGAGTGAGAACACAGAACATAGAATCGTACAGAGACCCACAGAGTGAGAAAAAAGAACATGGAACGGTACAGAGACCAACAAAGTGAGAACACAGAACACAGAATGGCACAGACACCGACAGAGTGAGAATACAGAACATTGAACGGTACAGAGTCCGACAGAGTGAGAACACAGAACACAGAACAGTACAGAGACCGAAAGAGTGAGAACACACAACATCGAACAGTACAGAGACCGACAGAGTGAGAACACAGAAAATGGAATGGTACAGAGACCGACAAAGTGAGAACACAGAACATAGAACGGTACAGAGACTGACAGAGTGAGAACACAGAACATAGAACGGTACAGAGACCAACAGAGTAAAAACACAGAACATCGAACAGTACAGAGACCGAAAGAGTGAGAACACAGAACATAGAATGGTACAGAGACTGACAGAGTGAGAACACAGAACATAGAACGGTACAGAGACCGACAGAGTGAGAACACAGAACATCGAACAGTACAGAGACCGAAAGAGTGAGAACACAGAACATAGAACAGTATGGTGACGGAAAGAGTGAGAACACAGATCATAGAACAGTACAGACACCGACAGATTGAGAACAGAGAACATAGAACGGAACAGACACCGACAGAGTTAGAACACAGAACACAGATCGGAACAGAGACCGACAGAGTGAGAACACAGAACATACAATGGTACAGAGACTGACAGAGTGAGAACACAGAACATAGAACGGTACAGAGACCGACAGAGTGAGAACACAGAACATCGAACAGTACAGAGACCGAAAGAGTGAGAACACAGAACATAGAACAGTACGGTGATGGAAAGAGTGAGAACACAGATCATAGAACAGTACAGAGACCGACAGACTGAGAACACAGAAAATGGAATGGTACAGAGACCGACAAAGTGAGAACACAGAACGGTACAGAGACTGACAGAGTGAGAACACAGAACATAGAACGGTACAGAGACCGACAGAGTGAGAACACAGAACATCGAACGGTACAGAGACCGAAAGAGTGAGAACACAGAACGTAGAATGGTACAGAGACTGACAGAGTGAGAACACAGAACATAGAACGGTACAGAGACCGACAGAGTGAGAACACAGAACATCGAACAGTACAGAGACCGAAAGAGTGAGAACACAGAACATAGAACATTACGGTGACGGAAAGAGTGAGAACACAGATCATAGAACGGTACAGACACCGACAGATTGAGAACAGAGAACATAGAACGGTACAGACACCGACAGAGTTAGAACACAGAACACAGATCGGAACAGAGACCGACAGAGTGAGAACACAGAACATAGAACGGTACACAGACCGTCTGTGTGAGAACACAGATCATAGAACAATACGGACACGGACACAGTTAGAACACAGAACAGAGAACGGTACAGAGACCGACAGAGTGAGAACACAGATCATAGATCAGTACAGAGTCCGATAGTGTGAGAACAAAGAACATAGAATGGTACAGAGACCGACAGAGTGAGAACACAGAACATAGAACGGTACACAGACCGTCTGTGTGAGAACACAGATCATAGAACAATACGGACACGGACACAGTTAGAACACAGAACAGAGAACGGTACAGAGACCGACAGAGTGAGAACACAGAACATAGAACGGCACAGAGACCGAAAGAGTGAGAAGGCAGAACATAGAAAAGTACAGACACCGACAGAGTGAGGACACAGGTCATAGAACGGTACACAGACTGACATATTGAGAACACAGAACACAAAATGGTACAGAGACCGACAGTGTGAGAACACAGAACATAGAATGGTACAGAGACCCACAGAGTGAGAACACAGAACATAGAACGGTACAGAGACCGAAAGAGTGAGAACACAGATCATAGAACGGTACAGAGACCGACACAGTGAGAACACAGGACATAGATCTATACACAGTCCAACAGTGTGAGAACACAGAATATAGAACGGGACAGAGACCGACAGAGTGAGAACACAGAACATAGAACAGTACAGAGACCGACAGAGTTAGAATACAGAACATAGAATGGTACAGACACCGACAGAGTGAGAACAGAGGACATAGATCGGTAAAGAGTCCGGCAGTGTGAGAACACAGAACATAGAATACTACAGAGACCGACAGAGTGAGAACACAGAACATAGAACGGTACAGAGACCGTCAGAGTGAGAACACAGAACATTGAACAGTACAGAGACCGACAGAGTGAGAACAGAGAATATAGAACGGTACAGAGACCGACAGAGTGAGAACACAGAACACAGAAGTGTACAGAGACCGACAGAGTGAGAACACACAACACCGAACGGTACAGAGACCGACAGAGTGAGAACACAGATCATAGAACGGTACAGAGACCAACAGAGATAGAACACAGAACAGAGAACGGTACAGAGACCGACAGAGTGAGAACACAGAACTTAGAATGGTACACGGACCGACAAGTGAGAAGACAGGACATAGAAAAATACAGAGACCGAAAGAGTGAGAACACAGAACATAAAACGGTACAGAGACAGGCAGAGTAAGAACACAGAACATAGAACAGTACAGAGAACGACATAGTTAGAACACATACCACAGAACAGTACAGACACCGACAGAGTGAGAACACAGGACACAGATCGGTACAGAGTCCGACAGTGTGAGAACACAGAACACAGAACGGGACAGAGACCGACAGAGTGAGAACACAGAACATAGAACGGTACAGAGACCCACAGAGTGAGAAAAAAGAACATGGAACGGTACAGAGACCAACAAAGTGAGAACACAGAACATAGAACGGTACAGACACCGACAGAGTTAGAACACAGAACACAGAACGGTACAGAGACCGACAGAGTGAGAACACAGAACACAGAACGGTACAGAGTCCGACAGAGTGAGAACACAGAACACAGAACAGTACAGAGACCGAAAGAGTGTGAACACAGAACAGTACAGAGACCGACAGAGTGAGAACACAGAACATGGAATGGTACAGAGACCGACAAAGTGAGAACACAGAACATAGAACGGTACAGAGACTGACAGAGTGAGAACACAGAACATAGAACGGTACACAGTCCGACAGTGTGAGAACACAGAATATAGAACGGGACAGAGACCGACAGAGTGAGAACACAGAACATAGAACAGTACAGAGACCGACAGAGTGAGAATACAGAACATAGAACGGTACAGACACCGACAGAGTGAGAATACAGGACATAGATCGCTAAAGAGACTGACAGAGTGAGAACACAGAACATAGAACGGTACAGAGACCGACAGAGTGAGAACACAGAACATCGAACAGTACAGAGACCGAAAGAGTGAGAACACAGAACATAGAACAGTACGGTGACGGAAAGACTGAGAACACAGATCATAGAACAGTACAGACACCGACAGATTGAGAACAGAGAACATAGAACGGTACAGACACCGACAGAGTTAGAACACAGAACACAGATCGGAACAGAGACCGACAGAGTGAGAACACAGAACATAGAACGGTACACAGACCGAAAGAGTGAGAACACATATCATAGAACTGTACAGAGACCGACAGAGTGAGAACACATATCATAGATCGGTACAGAGTCCGATAGTGTGAGAACAAAGAACATAGAACATAGAATGGTACAGAGACTGACAGAGTGAGAACACAGAACAGAGAACGGTACACAGACCGTCTGTGTGAGAACACAGATCATAGAACAATACGGACAGGGCACAGTTAGAACACAGAACAGAGAACGGTACAGAGACTGACAGAGTGAGAACACAGATCATACAACAATACAGAGACCAACATAGTGAGAACACAGGACATAGATCGGTACACAGTCCGACAGTGTGAGAACACAGAACATAGAACGGGACAGAGACCGAAAGAGTGAGAACACAGAACATAGAACTGTACAGACAACGACAGAGTTAGAACACAGATCATAGAACGGTACAGAGACCGATAGAGTGAGAACACAGATCATAGAACTGAACAGACACAGACAGAGTTAGAACACAGATCATAGAATGGTACAGAGACCGACAGAGTGAGAACACAGAACATAGAACGGTACAGAGACCGTCAGAGTGAGAACACAGAACATTGAACAGTACAGAGACCGACAGAGTGAGAACACAGAACATAGAAAGGTACAGAGACCGACAGAGTGAGAACACAGAACATAGAATGGTACAGAGACCGACAGAGTGAGAACACAGATCACAGAACAGTACAGACACCAACAGTGTGAGAACACAGAACATAGAATGGTACAGACACCGACAGAGTTAGAACACTGAACACAGAACGGTACAGAGACCGACAGGGAGAGAACACAGATCATAGAACGGAACAGAGACCAACAGAGTGAGAACAAAGAAAATAGAACGGTACAGAGACCGACAGAGTGAGAACACAGAACATAGAATGGTACAGAGACCGACAGAGTGAGAACACCGAACATAGAACGGTACAGAGACCGACAGAGTGAGAACACAGAAGATAGAACGGTACAGAGACCGACAGAGTGAGAACACAGAACATAGAACAGTACAGAGACCGAAAGAGTGAGAACACAGAAAATAGAACGGTGCAGAGACCGACCGAGTGAGAACACAGAACATAGAACGGTAGAGACACCGACAGAGTGAGAACACAGAACATAGAACGGTACAGAGACCGACAGAGTGAGAACACAGAACATAGAACGGTACAGACATCGACAGAGTGAGAACACAGGACATAGATCGGTACAGAGTCCGACAGTGTGAGAACACAGAACATAGAATGGTACAGAGACCGACAGTGTGAGAACACAGAACAAAGAATGGTACAGAGACCGACAGAGTGAGAAGGCAGAACATAGAACAGTACAGACACCGACAGAGTGAGGACACAGGTCATAGAACGGTACACAGACCGACATATTGAGAACACAGAACATAGAACGGTACAGAGACCGACAGAGTGAGAACACAGAACATAGAACGGTACAGAGACCGACAGAATGAGAACACAGTTCATAGAACGGTACAGAGACCGACACAGTGAGAACACAGGACATAGATCGGTACAGAGTCCGACAGTGTAAGAACACAGAACATAGAACGGGACAGAGACCGACAGAGTGAGAACACAGAACATAGAACGGTACAGAGACCCACAGAGTGAGAAGAAAGAACATGGAACGGTACATACACCGACAGAGTTAGAACACAGAACGATACAGACACCGACAGAGTGAGAATACAGAACATAGAACGGTACAGAGTCCGACAGAGTGAGAACACAGAACACAGAACAGTACAGAGACCGAAAGAGTGAGAACACAGAACATAGAACAGTACAGAGACCGACAGAGTGAGAACACAGAACATGGAATGGTACAGAGACCGACAAAGTGAGAACACAGAAAATAGAATGGTACAGAGACTGACAGAGTGAGAAAACAGAACATAGAACGGTACAGAGACCGAAAGAGTGAGAACACAGAACATAGAATGGTACAGAGACTGACAGAGTGAGAACACAGAACATAGAACGGTACAGAGACCGACAGAGTGAGAACACAGAACATCGAACAGTACAGAGACCGAAAGAGTGAGAACACAGAACATAGAACAGTACGGTGACGGAAAGAGTGAGAACACAGATCATAGAACAGTACAGAGACCGACAGAGTGAGAACACATATCATAGATCGGTACAGAGTCCGATAGTGTGAGAACAAAGAACATAGAATGGTACAGATACCGACAGAGTGAGAACACAGAACAGAGAACGGTACACAGACCGTCTGTGTGAGAACACAGATCATAGAACAATACGGACACGGACACAGTTAGAACACAGAACAGAGAACGGTACAGAGACTGACAGAGTGAGAACACAGATCATAGAACGGTACAGAGACCAACATAGTGAGAACAAAGAAAATAGAACGGTACAGAGACCGACAGAGTGAGAACACAGAACATAGAATGGTACAGAGACCGACAGAGTGAGAACACAGATCATAGAACCGTACAGACACCGACAGAGTTAGAACACAGATCATAGAACGGTACAGAGACCGACAGAGTGAGAACACAGAACATAGAACGGTACAGAGACCGTCAGAGTGAGAACACAGAACATTGAACAGTACAGAGACCGACAGAGTGAGAACACAGAACATAGAACGGTACAGAGACCGACAGAGTGAGAACACAGAACATAGAATGGTACAGAGACCGACAGAGTGAGAACACAGATCACAGAACAGTACAGACACCAACAGAGTGAGAACACAGAACATAGAACGGTACAGAGACCGACAGAGTGAGAACACAGAACATCGAACAGTACAGAGACCGAAAGAGTGAGAACACAGAACATAGAATGGTACGTTGACGGAAAGAGTGAGAACACAGATCATAGAACAGTACAGACACGGACAGATTGAGAACAGAGAACATAGAACAGTACAGACACCGACAGAGTGAGGACACAGGTCATAGAACGGTACAGACATCGACAGAGTGAGAACACAGGACATAGATCGGTACAGAGTCCGACAGTGTGAGAACACAGAACATAGAATGGTACAGAGACCGACAGTGTGAGAACACAGAACATGGAATGGTACAGAGACCGACAGAGTGAGAAGGCAGAACATAGAACAGTACAGACACCAACAGAGTGAGGACACAGGTCATAGAACGGTAAACAGACCGACATATTGAGAACACAGAACATAGAACGGTACACAGTCCGACAGTGTGAGAACACAGAACATGGAACGGGACAGAGACCGACAGAGTGAGAACACAGTTCATAGAACGGTACAGAGACCAACACAGTGAGAAAAAAGAACATGGAACGGTACATACACCGACAGAGTTAGAACACAGAACGGTACAGACACCGACAGAGTGAGAATACAGAACATAGAACGGTACAGAGTCCGACAGAGTGAGAACACAGAACACAGAACAGTACAGAGCCCGAAAGAGTGAGAACACAGAACATAGAACAGTACAGAGACCGACAGAGTGAGAACACAGAACATGGAATGGTACAGAGACCGACAAAGTGAGAACACAGAACACAGAACAGTACAGAGACCGAAAGAGTGAGAACACAGAACATAGAACACTACAGAGACCGACAGAGTGAGAACACAGAACATGGAATGGTACAAAGACTGACAGAGTGAGAACACAGAACATAGAACAGTACAGACACAGACAGATTGAGAACAGAGAACATAGAACGGTACAGACACCGACAGAGTTAGAACACAGAACACAGATCGGAACAGAGACCGACAGAGTGAGAACACAGAACATAGAACGGTACACAGACCGAAAGAGTGAGAACACATATCATAGAACAGTACAGAGACCGACAGAGTGAGAACACATATCATAGATCGGTACAGAGTCCGATAGTGTGAGAACAAAGAACATAGAATGGTACAGAGACCGACAGAGTGAGAACACAGAACATAGAACGGTACACAGACCGTCTGTGTGAGAACACAGATCATAGAACAATACGGACACAGACACAGTTAGAACACAGAACATTGAACAGTACAGAGACCGACAGAGTGAGAACACAGAACATAGAACGGTACAGAGACCGACAGAGTGAGAACACAGAACATAGAAAGGTACAGAGACCGACAGAGTGAGAACACAGATCACAGAACAGTACAGACACCAACAGAGTGAGAACACAGAACATAGATCGGTACAGAGTCCGACTGTGTGAGAACACAGAACATAGAATGGTACAGACACCGACAGAGTTAGAACACTGAACATAGAACTGTACAGAGACCGAGAGGGAGAGAACACAGATCATAGAACGGAACAGAGACCAACAGAGTGAGAACAAAGAAAATAGAACAGTACAGAGACCGACAGAGTGAGAACACAGAACATAGAATGGTACAGAGACCGACAGAGTGAGAACACAGAAGATAGAACGGTACAGACACCGACACAGTTCGAACACAGAACATAGAACGGTACAGAGACCGACAGAGTGAGAACACAGAACATAGAACGGTAGAGACACCGACAGAGTGAGAACACAGAACATAGAACGGTACAGAGACCGACAGAGTGAGAACACAGAACATAGAACGGTACAGACATCGACAGAGTGAGAACACAGGACATAGATCGGTACAGAGTCCGACAGTGTGAGAACACAGAACATAGAATGGTACAGAGACCGACAGTGTGAGAACACAGAACATGGAATGGTACAGAGACCGACAGAGTGAGAAGGCAGAACATAGAACAGTACAGACACCAACAGAGTTAGAACACAGAACGGTACAGACACCGACAGAGTGAGAATACAGAACATAGAACGGTACAGAGTCCGACAGAGTGAGAACACAGAACACAGATCAGTACAGAGACCGAAAGAGTGAGAACACAGAACATAGAACAGTACAGAGACCGACAGAGTGAGAACACAGAACATGGAATGGTACAGAGACCGACAAAGTGAGAACACAGAACATAGAACGGTACAGAGACTGACAGAGTGAGAACACAGAACATAGAACGGTACAGAGACCGACAGAGTGAGAACACAGAACATCGAACAGTACAGAGACCGACAGAGTGAGAACACAGAACATGGAATGGTACAGAGACCGACAAAGTGAGAACACAGAACATAGAACGGTACAGAGACTGACAGAGTGAGAACACAGAACATAGAACGGTACAGAGACCGACAGAGTGAGAACACAGAACATCGAACAGTACAGAGACCGAAAGAGTGAGAACACAGAACATAGAACAGTACGGTGACGGAAAGAGTGAGAACACAGATCATAGAACAGTACAGAGACCGACAGAGTGAGAACACAGAACATAGAACGGTACAGACATCGACAGAGTGAGAACACAAGACATAGATCGGTACAGAGTCCGATAGTGTGAGAACAAAGAACATAGAATGGTACAGAGACCGACAGAGTGAGAACACAGAACATAGAACGGTACACAGACCGTCTGTGTGAGAACACAGATCATAGAACAATACAGACACAGACACAGTTAGAACACAGAACATTGAACAGTACAGAGACCGACAGAGTGAGAACACAGAACATAGAACGGTACAGAGACCGACAGAGTGAGAACAAAGAAAATAGAACAATACAGAGACCGACAGAGTAAGAACACAGAACATAGAATGGTACAGAGACCGACAGAGTGAGAACACAGAACATAGAACGGTAGAGACACCGACAGAGTGAGAACACAGAACATAGAACGGTACAGAGACCGACAGAGTGAGAACACAGAACATAGAACGGTACAGACATCGACAGAGTGAGAACACAGGACATAGATCGGTACAGAGTCCGACAGTGTGAGAACACAGAACATAGAATGGTACAGAGACCGACAGTGTGAGAACACAGAACATGGAATGGTACAGAGACCGACAGAGTGAGAAGGCAGAACATAGAACAGTACAGACACCAACAGAGTGAGGACACAGGTCATAGAACGGTACACAGACCGACATATTGAGAACACAGAACATAGAACGGTACACAGTCCGACAGTGTGAGAACACAGAACATAGAACGGGACAGAGACCGACAGAGTGAGAACACAGTTCATAGAACGGTACAGAGACCAACACAGTGAGAAAAAAGAACATGGAACGGTACATACACCGACAGAGTTAGAACACAGAACGGTACAGACACCGACAGAGTGAGAATACAGAACATAGAACGGTACAGAGTCCGACAGAGTGAGAACACAGAACACAGAACAGTACAGAGACCAAAAGAGTGAGAACACAGAACATAGAACAGTACAGAGACCGAAAGAGTGAGAACACAGAACATAGAACAGTACAGAGACCGACAGAGTGAGAACACAGAACATGGAATGGTACAGAGACCGACAAAGTGAGAACACAGAACATAGAACGGTACAGAGACTGACAGAGTGAGAACACAGAACATAGAACGGTACAGAGACCGACAGAGTGAGAACACAGAACATCGAACAGTACAGAGACCGAAAGAGTGAGAACACAGAACATAGAACAGTACGGTGACGGAAAGAGTGAGAACACAGATCATAGAACAGTACAGAGACCGACAGAGTGAGAACACAGAACACAGAACGGTACAGACATCGACAGAGTGAGAACACAGGACATAGATCGGTACAGAGTCCGACAGTGTGAGAACACAGAACATAGAATGGTATAGAGACCGACAGTGTGAGAACACAGAACACAGAATGGTACAGAGACCGACAGAGTGAGAAGGCAAAACGTGGAACAGTACAGACACCGACAGAGTGAGGACACAGGTCATAGAACGGTACACAGACCGACATATTGAGAACACAGATCATAGAACGGTACAGAGACCGACAGAATGAGAACACAGATCATAGAACGGTACAGAGACTGACACAGTGAGAACACAGGACATAGATCGGTACACAGTCCGACAGTGTGAGAACACAGAACATAGAACGGGACACAGACCAACAGAGTGAGAACACAGAACATAGAACCGTACAGAGACCCACAGAGTGAGAAAAAAGAACATGGAACGGTACAGAGACCAACAAAGTGAGAACACAGAACACAGAATGGCACAGACACCGACAGAGTGAGAATACAGAACATTGAACGGTACAGAGTCCGACAGAGTGAGAACACAGAACACAGAACAGTACAGAGACCGAAAGAGTGAGAACACACAACATCGAACAGTACAGAGACCGACAGAGTGAGAACACAGAAAATGGAATGGTACAGAGACCGACAAAGTGAGAACACAGAACATAGAACGGTACAGAGACTGACAGAGTGAGAACACAGAACATAGAACGGTACAGAGACCGACAGAGTGAGAACACAGAACATCGAACAGTACAGAGACCGAAAGAGTGAGAACACAGAACATAGAATGGTACAGAGACTGACAGAGTGAGAACACAGAACATAGAACGGTACAGAGACCGACAGAGTGAGAACACAGAACATCGAACAGTACAGAGACCGAAAGAGTGAGAACACAGAACATAGAACAGTATGGTGACGGAAAGAGTGAGAACACAGATCATAGAACAGTACAGACACCGACAGATTGAGAACAGAGAACATAGAACGGAACAGACACCGACAGAGTTAGAACACAGAACACAGATCGGAACAGAGACCGACAGAGTGAGAACACAGAACATACAATGGTACAGAGACTGACAGAGTGAGAACACAGAACATAGAACGGTACAGAGACCGACAGAGTGAGAACACAGAACATCGAACAGTACAGAGACCGAAAAAGTGAGAACACAGAACATAGAACAGTACGGTGATGGAAAGAGTGAGAACACAGATCATAGAACAGTACAGAGACCGACAGACTGAGAACACAGAAAATGGAATGGTACAGAGACCGACAAAGTGAGAACACAGAACGGTACAGAGACTGACAGAGTGAGAACACAGAACATAGAACGGTACAGAGACCGACAGAGTGAGAACACAGAACATCGAACGGTACAGAGACCGAAAGAGTGAGAACACAGAACGTAGAATGGTACAGAGACTGACAGAGTGAGAACACAGAACATAGAACGGTACAGAGACCGACAGAGTGAGAACACAGAACATCGAACAGTACAGAGACCGAAAGAGTGAGAACACAGAACATAGAACATTACGGTGACGGAAAGAGTGAGAACACAGATCATAGAACGGTACAGACACCGACAGATTGAGAACAGAGAACATAGAACGGTACAGACACCGACAGAGTTAGAACACAGAACACAGATCGGAACAGAGACCGACAGAGTGAGAACACAGAACATAGAACGGTACACAGACCGTCTGTGTGAGAACACAGATCATAGAACAATACGGACACGGACACAGTTAGAACACAGAACAGAGAACGGTACAGAGACCGACAGAGTGAGAACACAGATCATAGATCAGTACAGAGTCCGATAGTGTGAGAACAAAGAACATAGAATGGTACAGAGACCGACAGAGTGAGAACACAGAACACAGAATGGTACAGAGACCGACAGAGTGAGAAGGCAGAACATGGAACAGTACAGACACCGACAGAGTGAGGACACAGGTCATAGAACGGTACACAGACCCACAGATTGAGAACACAGATCATAGAACGGTAGAGAGACCGACAGAATGAGAACACAGATCATAGAACGGTACAGAGACCGACACAGTGAGAACACAGGACATAGATCGGTACACAGTCCGACAGTGTGAGAACAGAGAACATAGAACGGGACAGAGACCGACAGAGTGAGAACACAGAACATAGAACGGTACAGAGACCCACCCAGTGAGAAAAAAGAACATGGAACGGTACAGAGACCAACAAAGTGAGAACACAGAACATAGAACGGTACAGACACCGACAGAGTGAGAATACAGAACATAGAACGGTACAGAGTCTGACAGAGTGAGAACACAGAACACAGAACAGTACAGAGACCGAAAGAGTGAGAACACAGAACATAGAACAGTACAGAGACCGACAGAGTGAGAACACAGAAAATGGAATGGTACAGAGACCGACAAAGTGAGAACACAGAACGTAGAACAGTACAGAGACTGACAGAGTCAGAACACAGAACATAGAACGGTACAGAGACCGAAAGAGTGAGAACACAGAACATAGAATGGTACAGAGACTGACAGAGTGAGAACACAGAACATAGAACGGTACAGAGACCGACAGAGTGAGAACACAGAACATAGAACAGTACGGTGACGGAAAGAGTGAGAACACAGATCATAGAACAGTACAGACACCGACAGATTGAGAACAGAGAACATAGAACGGAACAGACACCGACAGAGTTAGAACACAGAACACAGATCGGAACAGAGACCGACAGAGTGAGAACACAGAACATAGAACGGTACACAGACCGAAAGAGTGAGAACACATATCATAGAACAGTACAGAGACCGACAGAGTGAGAACACATATCATAGATCAGTACAGAGTCCGATAGTGTGAGAACAAAGAACATAGAATGGTACAGAGACCGACAGAGTGAGAACACAGAACATAGAACGGTACAGAGACCGACACAGTGAGAACACAGGACATAGATCGGTACACAGTCCGACAGTGTGAGAACAGAGAACATAGAACGGGACAGAGACCGACAGAGTGAGAACACAGAACATAGAACGGTACAGAGACCCACCCAGTGAGAAAAAAGAACATGGAACGGTACAGAGACCAACAAAGTGAGAACACAGAACATAGAACGGTACAGACACCGACACAGTTCGAACACAGAACATAGAACGGTACAGAGACCGACAGAGTGAGAACACAGAACAGAGAACGGTAGAGACACCGACAGAGTGAGAACACAGAACATAGAACGGTACAGAGACCGACAGAGTGAGAACACAGAACATAGAACGGTACAGACATCGACAGAGTGAGAACACAGGACATAGATCGGTACAGAGTCCGACAGTGTGAGAACACAGAACATAGAATGGTACAGAGACCGACAGTGTGAGAACACAGAACATGGAATGGTACAGAGACCGACAGAGTGAGAAGGCAGAACATAGAACAGTACAGACACCAACAGAGTGAGGACACAGGTCATAGAACGGTACACAGACCGACATATTGAGAACACAGAACATAGAACGGTACACAGTCCGACAGTGTGAGAACACAGAACATAGAACGGGACAGAGACCGACAGAGTGAGAACACAGTTCATAGAACGGAACAGAGACCAACATAGTGAGAAAAAAGAACATGGAACGGTACATACACCGACAGAGTTAGAACACAGAACGGTACAGACACCGACAGAGTGAGAATACAGAACATAGAACGGTACAGATTCGGACAGAGTGAGAACACAGAACACAGAACAGTACAGAGACCCAAAGAGTGAGAACACAGAACATAGAACAGTACAGAGACCGACAGAGTGAGAACACAGAACATGGAATGGTGCAGAGACCGACAAAGTGAGAACACAGAACATAGAACGGTACAGAGACCGACAGAGTGAGAACACAGAACATAGAACGGTACAGAGACCGACAGAGTGAGAAAACAGAACATCGAACAGTACAGAGACCGAAAGAGTGAGAACACAGAACATAGAATGGTACAGAGACTGACAGAGTGAGAACACAGAACATAGAACGGTACAGAGACCGACAGAGTGAGAACACAGAACATCGAACAGTACAGAGACCGAAAGAGGGAGAACACAGAACATAGAACAGTACGTTGCGGAAAGAGTGAGAACACAGATCATAGAACAGTACAGAGACCGACAGAGTGAGAACACAGAACATAGAACGGTACAGACATCGACAGAGTGAGAACACAGGACATAGATCGGTACAGAGTCCGACAGTGTGAGAACACAGAACATAGAATGGTACAGAGAGACCGACAGTGTGAGAACACAGAACACAGAATGGTACAGAGACCGACAGAGTGAGAAGGCAGAACATGGAACAGTACAGACACCGACAGAGTGAGGACACAGGTCATAGAACGGTACACAGACCCACAGATTGAGAACACAGATCATAGAACGGTAGAGAGACCGACAGAATGAGAACACAGATCATAGAACGGTACAGAGACCGACACAGTGAGAACACAGGACATAGATCGGTACACAGTCCGACAGTGTGAGAACAGAGAACATAGAACGGGACAGAGACCGACAGAGTGAGAACACAGAACATAGAACGGTACAGAGACCCACCCAGTGAGAAAAAAGAACATGGAACGGTACAGAGACCAACAAAGTGAGAACACAGAACATAGAACGGTACAGACACCGACAGAGTGAGAATACAGAACATAGAACGGTACAGAGTCTGACAGAGTGAGAACACAGAACACAGAACAGTACAGAGACCGAAAGAGTGAGAACACAGAACATAGAACAGTACAGAGACCGACAGAGTGAGAACACAGAAAATGGAATGGTACAGAGACCGACAAAGTGAGAACACAGAACGTAGAACAGTACAGAGACTGACAGAGTCAGAACACAGAACATAGAACGGTACAGAGACCGAAAGAGTGAGAACACAGAACATAGAATGGTACAGAGACTGACAGAGTGAGAACACAGAACATAGAACGGTACAGAGACCGACAGAGTGAGAACACAGAACATAGAACAGTACGGTGACGGAAAGAGTGAGAACACAGATCATAGAACAGTACAGACACCGACAGATTGAGAACAGAGAACATAGAACGGAACAGACACCGACAGAGTTAGAACACAGAACACAGATCGGAACAGAGACCGACAGAGTGAGAACACAGAACATAGAACGGTACACAGACCGAAAGAGTGAGAACACATATCATAGAACAGTACAGAGACCGACAGAGTGAGAACACATATCATAGATCAGTACAGAGTCCGATAGTGTGAGAACAAAGAACATAGAATGGTACAGAGACCGACAGAGTGAGAACACAGAACATAGAACGGTACAGAGACCGACACAGTGAGAACACAGGACATAGATCGGTACACAGTCCGACAGTGTGAGAACAGAGAACATAGAACGGGACAGAGACCGACAGAGTGAGAACACAGAACATAGAACGGTACAGAGACCCACCCAGTGAGAAAAAAGAACATGGAACGGTACAGAGACCAACAAAGTGAGAACACAGAACATAGAACGGTACAGACACCGACAGAGTGAGAATACAGAACATAGAACGGTACAGAGTCTGACAGAGTGAGAACACAGAACACAGAACAGTACAGAGACCGAAAGAGTGAGAACACAGAACATAGAACAGTACGGTGACGGAAAGAGTGAGAACACAGATCATAGAACAGTACAGACACCGACAGATTGAGAACAGAGAACATAGAACGGAACAGACACCGACAGAGTTAGAACACAGAACACAGATCGGAACAGAGACCGACAGAGTGAGAACACAGAACATAGAACGGTACACAGACCGAAAGAGTGAGAACACATATCATAGAACAGTACAGAGACCGACAGAGTGAGAACACATATCATAGAACGGTACAGAGTCCGATAGTGTGAGAACAAAGAACATAGAATGGTACAGAGACAGACAGAGTGAGAACACAGAACATAGAACGGTACACAGACCGTCTGTGTGAGAACACAGATCATAGAACAATACGGACACGGACACAGTTAGAACACAGAACAGAGAACGGTACAGAGACCGACAGAGTGAGAACACAGATCATAGAACGGTACAGAGACCGACATAGTGAGAACACAGGACATAGATCGGTACACAGTCCGACAGTGTGAGAACACAGAACATAGAACGGGACAGAGACCGACAGAGTGAGAACACAGAACATAGAACTGTACAGACACCGACAGAGTTAGAACACAGATCATAGAATGGTACACAGACCGATAGAGTGAGAACACAGATCATAGAACTGTACAGACACCGACAGAGTGAGAATACAGAACATAGAACGGTACAGAGTCTGACAGAGTGAGAACACAGAACACAGAACAGTACAGAGACCGAAAGAGTGAGAACACAGAACATAGAACAGTACGGTGACGGAAAGAGTGAGAACACAGATCATAGAACAGTACAGACACCGACAGATTGAGAACAGAGAACATAGAACGGAACAGACACCGACAGAGTTAGAACACAGAACACAGATCGGAACAGAGACCGACAGAGTGAGAACACAGAACATAGAACGGTACACAGACCGAAAGAGTGAGAACACATATCATAGAACAGTACAGAGACCGACAGAGTGAGAACACATATCATAGATCGGTACAGAGTCCGATAGTGTGAGAACAAAGAACATAGAATGGTACAGAGACCGACAGAGTGAGAACACAGAACATAGAACGGTACACAGACCGTCTGTGTGAGAACACAGATCATAGAACAATACGGACACGGACACAGTTAGAACACAGAACAGAGAACGGTACAGAGACCGACAGAGTGAGAACACAGATCATAGAACGGTACAGAGACCGACATAGTGAGAACACAGGACAAAGATCGGTACACAGTCCGACAGTGTGAGAACACAGAACATAGAACGGGACAGAGACCGACAGAGTGAGAACACAGAACATAGAACTGTACAGACACCGACAGAGTTAGAACACAGATCATAGACTGGTACACAGACCGATAGAGTGAGAACACAGATCATAGAACTGTACAGACACCGACAGAGTTAGAACACAGATCATAGAACGGTACAGAGACCGACAGAGTGAGAACACAGAACATAGAACGGTACAGAGACCAACAGAGTGAGAACACAGAACATAGAATGGTACATAGACCAACAGAGTGAGAACACAGATCACAGAACAGTACAGACACCAACAGAGTGAGAACACAGAACATAGATCGGTACAGAGTCCGACTGTGTGAGAACACAGAACATAGAATGGTACAGACACCGACAGAGTTACAACACTGAACATAGAACGGTACAGAGACCGAGAGGGAGAGAACACAGATCATAGAACGGAACAGAGACCAACAGAGTGAGAACAAAGAAAATAGAACAGTACACAGACCGACAGAGTGAGAACACAGAACATAGAATGGTACAGAGACCGACAGAGTGAGAACACAGAAGATAGAACAGTACAGACACCGACACAGTTCGAACACAGAACATAGAACGGTACACAGTCCGACAGAGTGAGAACACAGAACATAGAAGGGTACAGAGACCGACAGAGTGAGAACACAGAACATCGAACAGTACAGAGACGGAAAGAGTGAGAACACAGAATATAGAATGGTACAGAGACTGACAGAGTGAGAACACAGAACATAGAACGGTACACAGACCGTCTGTGTGAGAATACAGATCATAGAACAATACGGACACGGACACAGTTAGAACACAGGACAGAGAACGGTACAGAGACCGACAGAGTGAGAACACAGATCATAGAACGGTACAGAGACCGACACAGTGAGAACACAGGACATAGATCGGTACACAGTCCGACAGTGTGAGAATACAGAACATAGAACGGGACAGAGACCGACAGAGTGAGAACACAGAACATAGAACTGTACAGACACCGAAAGAGTTAGAACACAGATCATAGAACGGTACAGAGACCGATAGAGTGAGAACACAGATCATAGAACTGTACAGACACCGACAGATTTAGAACACAGATCATAGAACGGTACAGAGACCGACAGAGTGAGAACACAGAACATAGAACGGTACAGAGACCGTCAGAGTGAGAACACAGAACATTGAACAGTACAGAGATCGACAGAGTGAGAACACAGAACATTGAACAGTACAGAGATCGACAGAGTGAGAACACAGAACAGAAAACGGTACAGAGACCGACAGAGTGAGAACACAGAACATAGAATGGTTCAGACACCGACAGAGTTAGAACACTGAACATAGAACGGTACAGAGAACGACAGGGAGAGAACACAGATCATAGAACGGAACAGAGACCAACAGAGTGAGAACAAAGAAAATAGAACGGTACAGAGACCGACAGAGTGAGAACACAGAACATAGTATGGCACAGAGACCGACAGAGTGAGAACACCGAACATAGAACGGTACAGAGACCGACAGAGTGAGAACACAGAAGATAGAACGGTACAGAGACCGACAGAGTGAGAACACAGAACATAGAACGGTAAAGACATCGACAGAGTGAGAACACAGGACATAGATCGGTACAGAGTCCGACAGTGTGAGAACACAGAACATAGAATGGTACAGAGACCGACCGTGTGAGAACACAGAACATAGAATGGTACAGAGACCGACAGAGTGAGAAGGCAGAACATAGAACAGTACAGACACCGACAGAGTGAGGACACAGGTCATAGAACGGTACACAGACCGACATATTGAGAACACAGAACATAGAACGGTACAGAGACCGACCGAGTGAGAACACAGAACATAGAACGGTAAAGACATCGACAGAGTGAGAACACAGGACATAGATCGGTACAGAGTCCGACAGTGTGAGAACACAGAACATAGAATGGTACAGAGACCGACCGTGTGAGAACACAGAACATAGAATGGTACAGAGACCGACAGAGTGAGAAGGCAGAACATAGAACAGCACAGACACCGACAGAGTGAGGACACAGGTCATAGAACGGTACACAGACCGACATATTGAGAACACAGAACATAGAACGGTACAGAGACCGACAGTGTGAGAACACAGAACATAGAACGGTACAGAGACCGAGAGGGAGAGAACACAGATCATAGAACGGAACAGAGACCAACAGAGTGAGAACAAAGAAAATAGAACAGTACAGAGACCGACAGAGTGAGAACACAGAACATAGAATGGTACAGAGACCGACAGAGTGAGAACACAGAAGATAGAACAGTACAGACACCGACACAGTTCGAACACAGAACATAGAACGGTACACAGTCCGACAGAGTGAGAACACAGAACATAGAAGGGTACAGAGACCGACAGAGTGAGAACACAGAACATCGAACAGTACAGAGACGGAAAGAGTGAGAACACAGAATATAGAATGGTACAGAGACTGACAGAGTGAGAACACAGAACATAGAACGGTACACAGACCGTCTGTGTGAGAATACAGATCATAGAACAATACGGACACGGACACAGTTGGAACACAGGACAGAGAACGGTACAGAGACCGACAGAGTGAGAACACAGATCATAGAACGGTACAGAGACCGACACAGTGAGAACACAGGACATAGATCGGTACACAGTCCGACAGTGTGAGAATACAGAACATAGAACGGGACAGAGACCGACAGAGTGAGAACACAGAACATAGAACTGTACAGACACCGAAAGAGTTAGAACACAGATCATAGAACGGTACAGAGACCGATAGAGTGAGAACACAGATCATAGAACTGTACAGACACCGACAGAGTTAGAACACAGATCATAGAACGGTACAGAGACCGACAGAGTGAGAACACAGAACATAGAACGGTACAGAGACCGTCAGAGTGAGAACACAGAACATTGAACAGTACAGAGATCGACAGAGTGAGAACACAGAACATTGAACAGTACAGAGATCGACAGAGTGAGAACACAGAACAGAAAACGGTACAGAGACCGACAGAGTGAGAACACAGAACATAGAATGGTTCAGACACCGACAGAGTTAGAACACTGAACATAGAACGGTACAGAGAACGACAGGGAGAGAACACAGATCATAGAACGGAACAGAGACCAACAGAGTGAGAACAAAGAAAATAGAACGGTACAGAGACCGACAGAGTGAGAACACAGAACATAGTATGGCACAGAGACCGACAGAGTGAGAACACCGAACATAGAACGGTACAGAGACCGACAGAGTGAGAACACAGAAGATAGAACGGTACAGAGACCGACAGAGTGAGAACACAGAACATAGAACGGTAAAGACATCGACAGAGTGAGAACACAGGACATAGATCGGTACAGAGTCCGACAGTGTGAGAACACAGAACATAGAATGGTACAGAGACCGACCGTGTGAGAACACAGAACATAGAATGGTACAGAGACCGACAGAGTGAGAAGGCAGAACATAGAACAGTACAGACACCGACAGAGTGAGGACACAGGTCATAGAACGGTACACAGACCGACATATTGAGAACACAGAACATAGAACGGTACAGAGACCGACCGAGTGAGAACACAGAACATAGAACGGTAAAGACATCGACAGAGTGAGAACACAGGACATAGATCGGTACAGAGTCCGACAGTGTGAGAACACAGAACATAGAATGGTACAGAGACCGACCGTGTGAGAACACAGAACATAGAATGGTACAGAGACCGACAGAGTGAGAAGGCAGAACATAGAACCGCACAGACACCGACAGAGTGAGGACACAGGTCATAGAACGGTACACAGACCGACATATTGAGAACACAGAACATAGAACGGTACAGAGACCGACAGAGTGAGAACACAGAACATAGAACTGTACAGACACCGACAGAGTTAGAACACAGATCATAGAATGGTACAGAGACCGATAGAGTGAGAACACAGATCATAGAACTGTACAGACACCGACAGAGTTAGAACACAAATCATAGAACGGTACAGAGACCGACAGAGTGAGAACACAGAACATAGAACGGTACAGAGACAGTCAGAGTGAGAACACAGAACATTGAACAGTACAGAGACCGACAGAGTGAGAACACAGAACATAGAACGGTACAGAGACCGACAGAGTGAGAATACAGAACATAGAATGGTACAGAGTCCGACAGAGTGAGAACACAGATCGCAGAACAGTATAGACACCAACAGAGTGAGAACACAGAACATAGATCGGTACAGAGTCCGACAGTGTGAGAACACAGAACATAGAATGGTACAGACACCGACAGAGTTTGAACACTGAACATAGAACGGTACAGAGACCGACAGGGAGAGAACACAGATCATAGAACGGAACAGAGACCAACAGAGTGAGAACAAAGAAAATAGAACGGTACAGAGACCGACAGAGTGAGAACACAGAACATAGAATGGTACAGAGACTGACAGAGTGAGAACACAGAACATAGAACGGTACAGAGACCGACAGAGTGAGAACACAGAACATCGAACAGTACAGAGACCGAAAGAGTGAGAACACAGAACATAGAACAGTACGGTGACGGAAAGAGTGAGAACACAGATCATAGAACAGTACAGACACCGACAGATTGAGAACAGAGAACATAGAACGGAACAGACACCGACAGAGTTAGAACACAGAACACAGATCGGAACAGAGACCGACAGAGTGAGAACACAGAACATACAATGGTACAGAGACTGACAGAGTGAGAACACAGAACATAGAACGGTACAGAGACCGACAGAGTGAGAACACAGAACATCGAACAGTACAGAGACCGAAAGAGTGAGAACACAGAACATAGAACAGTACGGTGATGGAAAGAGTGAGAACACAGATCATAGAACAGTACAGAGACCGACAGACTGAGAACACAGAAAATGGAATGGTACAGAGACCGACAAAGTGAGAACACAGAACGGTACAGAGACTGACAGTGTGAGAACACAGAACATAGAACGGTACAGAGACCGACAGAGTGAGAACACAGAACATCGAACGGTACAGAGACCGAAAGAGTGAGAACACAGAACGTAGAATGGTACAGAGACTGACAGAGTGAGAACACAGAACATAGAACAGTACAGAGACCGAAAGAGTGAGAACACAGAACATAGAACATTACGGTGACGGAAAGAGTGAGAACACAGATCATAGAACGGTACAGACACCGACAGATTGAGAACAGAGAACATAGAACGGTACAGACACCGACAGAGTTAGAACACAGAACACAGATCGGAACAGAGACCGACAGAGTGAGAACACAGAACATAGAACGGTACACAGACCGTCTGTGTGAGAACACAGATCATAGAACAATACGGACACGGACACAGTTAGAACACAGAACAGAGAACGGTACAGAGACCGACAGAGTGAGAACACAGATCATAGATCAGTACAGAGTCCGATAGTGTGAGAACAAAGAACATAGAATGGTACAGAGACCGACAGAGTGAGAACACAGAACATAGAACGGTACACAGACCGTCTGTGTGAGAACACAGATCATAGAACAATACGGACACGGACACAGGTAGAACACAGAACAGAGAACGGTACAGAGACCGACAGAGTGAGAACACAGATCATAGAACGGTATAGAGACCGACATAGTGAGAACACAGGACATAGATCGGTACACAGTCCGACAGTGTGAGAACACAGAATATAGAACGGGACAGAGACCGACAGAGTGAGAACACAGAACATAGAACTGTACAGACACCGACAGAGTTAGAACACAGATGACAGAACGGTACACAGACCGATAGAGTGAGAACACAGATCATAGAACTGTACAGACACCGACAGAGTTAGAACACAGATCATAGAACGGTACAGAGACCGACAGAGTGAGAACACAGAACATAGATCGGTACAGAGTCCGACTGTGTGAGAACACAGAACATAGAATGGTACAGACACCGACAGAGTTAGAACACTGAACATAGAACGGTACAGAGACCGAGAGGGAGAGAACACAGATCATAGAACGGAACAGAGACCAACAGAGTGAGAACAAAGAAAATAGAACCGTACAGAGACCGACAGAGTGAGAACACAGAACATAGAATGGTACAGAGACCGACAGAGTGAGAACACAGAAGATAGAACGGTACAGAGACCGACAGAGTGAGAACACAGAACATAGAATGGTACAGAGACCGACAGAGTGAGAACACAGATCACAGAATAGTACAGACACCAACAGAGTGAGAACACAGAACATAGATCGGTACAGAGTCCGACTGTGTGAGAACACAGAACATAGAATGGTACAGACACCGACAGAGTTAGAACACTGAACATAGAACGGTACAGAGACCGAGAGGGAGAGAACACAGATCATAGAACGGAACAGAGACCAACAGAGTGAGAACAAAGAAAATAGAACAGTACAGAGACCGACAGAGTGAGTACACAGAACATAGAATGGTACAGAGACCGACAGAGTGAGAACACAGAAGATAGAACGGTACAGACACCGACACAGTTCGAACACAGAACATAGAACGGTACAGAGACCGACAGAGTGAGAACACAGAACATAGAACGGTAGAGACACCGACAGAGTGAGAACACAGAACATAGAACGGTACAGAGACCGACAGAGTGAGAACACAGAACATCGAACGGTACAGACATCGACAGAGTGAGAACACAGGACATAGATCGGTACAGAGTCCGACAGTGTGAGAACACAGAACATAGAATGGTACAGAGACCGACAGTGTGAGAACACAGAACATGGAATGGTACAGAGACCGACAGAGTGAGAAGGCAGAACATAGAACAGTACAGACACCAACAGAGTGAGGACACAGGTCATAGAACGGTACACAGACCGACATATTGAGAACACAGAACATAGAACGGTACACAGTCCGACAGTGTGAGAACACAGAACATAGAACGGGACAGAGACCGACAGAGTGAGAACACAGTTCATAGAACGGAACAGAGACCAACATAGTGAGAAAAAAGAACATGGAACGGTACATACACCGACAGAGTTAGAACACAGAACGGTACAGACACCGACAGAGTGAGAATACAGAACATAGAACGGTACAGAGTCGGACAGAGTGAGAACACAGAACACAGAACAGTACAGAGACCGAAAGAGTGAGAACACAGAACATAGAACAGTACAGAGACCGACAGAGTGAGAACACAGAACATGGAATGGTGCAGAGACCGACAAAGTGAGAACACAGAACATAGAACGGTACAGAGACCGACAGAGTGAGAACACAGAACATAGAATGGTACAGAGACCGACAGAGTGAGAAGGCAGAACATGGAACAGTACAGACACCGACAGAGTGAGGACACAGGTCATAGAACGGTACACAGACCCACATATTGAGAACACAGATCATAGAACGGTAGAGAGACCGACAGAATGAGAACACAGATCATAGAACGGTACAGAGACCGACACAGTGAGAACACAGGACATAGATCGGTACACAGTCCGACAGTGTGAGAACAGAGAACATAGAACGGGACAGAGACCGACAGAGTGAGAACACAGAACATAGAACGGTACAGAGACCCACCCAGTGAGAAAAAAGAACATGGAACGGTACAGAGACCAACAAAGTGAGAACACAGAACATAGAACGGTACAGACACCGACAGAGTGAGAATACAGAACATAGAACGGTACAGAGTCTGACAGAGTGAGAACACAGAACACAGAACAGTACAGAGACCGAAAGAGTGAGAACACAGAACATAGAATGGTACAGAGACTGACAGAGTGAGAACACAGAACATAGAACGGTACAGAGACCGACAGAGTGAGAACACAGAACATCGAACAGTACAGAGACCGAAAGAGTGAGAACACAGAACATAGAACAGTACGGTGACGGAAAGAGTGAGAACACAGATCATAGAACAGTACAGACACCGACAGATTGAGAACAGAGAACATAGAACGGAACAGACACCGACAGAGTTAGAACACAGAACACAGATCGGAACAGAGACCGACAGAGTGAGAACACAGAACATAGAACGGTACACAGACCGAAAGAGTGAGAACACATATCATAGAACAGTACAGAGACCGACAGAGTGAGAACACATATCATAGATCAGTACAGAGTCCGATAGTGTGAGAACAAAGAACATAGAATGGTACAGAGACCGACAGAGTGAGAACACAGAACATAGAACGGTACAGAGACCGACACAGTGAGAACACAGGACATAGATCGGTACACAGTCCGACAGTGTGAGAACAGAGAACATAGAACGGGACAGAGACCGACAGAGTGAGAACACAGAACATAGAACGGTACAGAGACCCACCCAGTGAGAAAAAAGAACATGGAACGGTACAGAGACCAACAAAGTGAGAACACAGAACATAGAACGGTACAGACACCGACAGAGTGAGAATACAGAACATAGAACGGTACAGAGTCTGACAGAGTGAGAACACAGAACACAGAACAGTACAGAGACCGAAAGAGTGAGAACACAGAACATAGAACAGTACGGTGACGGAAAGAGTGAGAACACAGATCATAGAACAGTACAGACACCGACAGATTGAGAACAGAGAACATAGAACGGAACAGACACCGACAGAGTTAGAACACAGAACACAGATCGGAACAGAGACCGACAGAGTGAGAACACAGAACATAGAACGGTACACAGACCGAAAGAGTGAGAACACATATCATAGAACAGTACAGAGACCGACAGAGTGAGAACACATATCATAGATCGGTACAGAGTCCGATAGTGTGAGAACAAAGAACATAGAATGGTACAGAGACCGACAGAGTGAGAACACAGAACATAGAACGGTACACAGACCGTCTGTGTGAGAACACAGATCATAGAACAATACGGACACGGACACAGTTAGAACACAGAACAGAGAACGGTACAGAGACCGACAGAGTGAGAACACAGATCATAGAACGGTACAGAGACCGACATAGTGAGAACACAGGACATAGATCGGTACACAGTCCGACAGTGTGAGAACACAGAACATAGAACGGGACAGAGACCGACAGAGTGAGAACACAGAACATAGAACTGTACAGACACCGACAGAGTTAGAACACAGATCATAGAATGGTACACAGACCGATAGAGTGAGAACACAGATCATAGAACTGTACAGACACCGACAGAGTGAGAATACAGAACATAGAACGGTACAGAGTCTGACAGAGTGAGAACACAGAACACAGAACAGTACAGAGACCGAAAGAGTGAGAACACAGAACATAGAACAGTACGGTGACGGAAAGAGTGAGAACACAGATCATAGAATAGTACAGACACCGACAGATTGAGAACAGAGAACATAGAACGGAACAGACACCGACAGAGTTAGAACACAGAACACAGATCGGAACAGAGACCGACAGAGTGAGAACACAGAACATAGAACGGTACACAGACCGAAAGAGTGAGAACACATATCATAGAACAGTACAGAGACCGACAGAGTGAGAACACATATCATAGATCGGTACAGAGTCCGATAGTGTGAGAACAAAGAACATAGAATGGTACAGAGACCGACAGAGTGAGAACACAGAACATAGAACGGTACACAGACCGTCTGTGTGAGAACACAGATCATAGAACAATACGGACACGGACACAGTTAGAACACAGAACAGAGAACGGTACAGAGACCGACAGAGTGAGAACACAGATCATAGAACGGTACAGAGACCGACATAGTGAGAACACAGGACAAAGATCGGTACACAGTCCGACAGTGTGAGAACACAGAACATAGAACGGGACAGAGACCGACAGAGTGAGAACACAGAACATAGAACTGTACAGACACCGACAGAGTTAGAACACAGATCATAGAATGGTACACAGACCGATAGAGTGAGAACACAGATCATAGAACTGTACAGACACCGACAGAGTTAGAACACAGATCATAGAACGGTACAGAGACCGACAGAGTGAGAACACAGAACATAGAACGGTACAGAGACCGACAGAGTGAGAACACAGAACATAGAATGGTACATAGACCAACAGAGTGAGAACACAGATCACAGAACAGTACAGACACCAACAGAGTGAGAACACAGAACATAGATCGGTACAGAGTCCGACTGTGTGAGAACACAGAACATAGAATGGTACAGACACCGACAGAGTTAGAACACAGAACATAGAACAGTACAGAGACCGACAGAGTGAGAACACAGAAAATGGAATGGTACAGAGACCGACAAAGTGAGAACACAGAACGTAGAACAGTACAGAGACTGACAGAGTCAGAACACAGAACATAGAACGGTACAGAGACCGACAGAGTGAGAACACAGAACATCGAACAGTACAGAGACCGAAAGAGTGAGAACACAGAACATAGAATGGTACAGAGACTGACAGAGTGAGAACACAGAACATAGAACGGTACAGAGACCGACAGAGTGAGAACACAGAACATCGAACAGTACAGAGACCGAAAGAGTGAGAACACAGAACATAGAACAGTACGGTGACGGAAAGAGTGAGAACACAGATCATAGAACAGTACAGACACCGACAGATTGAGAACAGAGAACATAGAACGGAACAGACACCGACAGAGTTAGAACACAGAACACAGATCGGAACAGAGACCGACAGAGTGAGAACACAGAACATAGAACGGTACACAGACCGAAAGAGTGAGAACACATATCATAGAACAGTACAGAGACCGACAGAGTGAGAACACATATCATAGATCAGTACAGAGTCCGATAGTGTGAGAACAAAGAACATAGAATGGTACAGAGACCGACAGAGTGAGAACACAGAACATAGAACGGTACAGAGACCGACACAGTGAGAACACAGGACATAGATCGGTACACAGTCCGACAGTGTGAGAACAGAGAACATAGAACGGGACAGAGACCGACAGAGTGAGAACACAGAACATAGAACGGTACAGAGACCCACCCAGTGAGAAAAAAGAACATGGAACGGTACAGAGACCAACAAAGTGAGAACACAGAACATAGAACGGTACAGACACCGACAGAGTGAGAATACAGAACATAGAACGGTACAGAGTCTGACAGAGTGAGAACACAGAACACAGAACAGTACAGAGACCGAAAGAGTGAGAACACAGAACATAGAACAGTACGGTGACGGAAAGAGTGAGAACACAGATCATAGAACAGTACAGACACCGACAGATTGAGAACAGAGAACATAGAACGGAACAGACACCGACAGAGTTAGAACACAGAACACAGATCGGAACAGAGACCGACAGAGTGAGAACACAGAACATACAATGGTACAGAGACTGACAGAGTGAGAACACAGAACATAGAACGGTACACAGACCGAAAGAGTGAGAACACATATCATAGAACAGTACAGAGACCGACAGAGTGAGAACACATATCATAGATCGGTACAGAGTCCGATAGTGTGAGAACAAAGAACATAGAATGGTACAGAGACCGACAGAGTGAGAACACAGAACATAGAACGGTACACAGACCGTCTGTGTGAGAACACAGATCATAGAACAATACGGACACGGACACAGTTAGAACACAGAACAGAGAACGGTACAGAGACCGACAGAGTGAGAACACAGATCATAGAACGGTACAGAGACCGACATAGTGAGAACACAGGACATAGATCGGTACACAGTCCGACAGTGTGAGAACACAGAACATAGAACGGGACAGAGACCGACAGAGTGAGAACACAGAACATAGAACTGTACAGACACCGACAGAGTTAGAACACAGATCATAGAATGGTACACAGACCGATAGAGTGAGAACACAGATCATAGAACTGTACAGACACCGACAGAGTGAGAATACAGAACATAGAACGGTACAGAGTCTGACAGAGTGAGAACACAGAACACAGAACAGTACAGAGACCGAAAGAGTGAGAACACAGAACATAGAACAGTACGGTGACGGAAAGAGTGAGAACACAGATCATAGAACAGTACAGACACCGACAGATTGAGAACAGAGAACATAGAACGGAACAGACACCGACAGAGTTAGAACACAGAACACAGATCGGAACAGAGACCGACAGAGTGAGAACACAGAACATAGAACGGTACACAGACCGAAAGAGTGAGAACACATATCATAGAACAGTACAGAGACCGACAGAGTGAGAACACATATCATAGATCGGTACAGAGTCCGATAGTGTGAGAACAAAGAACATAGAATGGTACAGAGACCGACAGAGTGAGAACACAGAACATAGAACGGTACACAGACCGTCTGTGTGAGAACACAGATCATAGAACAATACGGACACGGACACAGTTAGAACACAGAACAGAGAACGGTACAGAGACCGACAGAGTGAGAACACAGATCATAGAACGGTACAGAGACCGACATAGTGAGAACACAGGACAAAGATCGGTACACAGTCCGACAGTGTGAGAACACAGAACATAGAACGGGACAGAGACCGACAGAGTGAGAACACAGAACATAGAACTGTACAGACACCGACAGAGTTAGAACACAGATCATAGAATGGTACACAGACCGATAGAGTGAGAACACAGATCATAGAACTGTACAGACACCGACAGAGTTAGAACACAGATCATAGAACGGTACAGAGACCGACAGAGTGAGAACACAGAACATAGAACGGTACAGAGACCGACAGAGTGAGAACACAGAACATAGAATGGTACATAGACCAACAGAGTGAGAACACAGATCACAGAACAGTACAGACACCAACAGAGTGAGAACACAGAACATAGATCGGTACAGAGTCCGACTGTGTGAGAACACAGAACATAGAATGGTACAGACACCGACAGAGTTAGAACACTGAACATAGAACGGTACAGAGACCGAGAGGGAGAGAACACAGATCATAGAACGGAACAGAGACCAACAGAGTGAGAACAAAGAAAATAGAACAGTACAGAGACCGACAGAGTGAGAACACAGAACATAGAATGGTACAGAGACCGACAGAGTGAGAACACAGAAGATAGAACAGTACAGACACCGACACAGTTCGAACACAGAACATAGAACGGTACACAGTCCGACAGAGTGAGAACACAGAACATAGAAGGGTACAGAGACCGACAGAGTGAGAACACAGAACATCGAACAGTACAGAGACGGAAAGAGTGAGAACACAGAATATAGAATGGTACAGAGACTGACAGAGTGAGAACACAGAACATAGAACGGTACACAGACCGTCTGTGTGAGAATACAGATCATAGAACAATACGGACACGGACACAGTTAGAACACAGAACATAGAACGGGACAGAGACCGACAGAGTGAGAACACAGAACATAGAACTGTACAGACACCGAAAGAGTTAGAACACAGATCATAGAACGGTACAGAGACCGATAGAGTGAGAACACAGATCATAGAACTGTACAGACACCGACAGAGTTAGAACACAGATCATAGAACGGTACAGAGACCGACAGAGTGAGAACACAGAACATAGAACGGTACAGAGACCGTCAGAGTGAGAACACAGAACATTGAACAGTACAGAGATCGACAGAGTGAGAACACAGAACATTGAACAGTACAGAGATCGACAGAGTGAGAACACAGAACAGAAAACGGTACAGAGACCGACAGAGTGAGAACACAGAACATAGAATGGTTCAGACACCGACAGAGTTAGAACACTGAACATAGAACGGTACAGAGAACGACAGGGAGAGAACACAGATCATAGAACGGAACAGAGACCAACAGAGTGAGAACAAAGAAAATAGAACGGTACAGAGACCGACAGAGTGAGAACACAGAACATAGTATGGCACAGAGACCGACAGAGTGAGAACACCGAACACAGAACGGTACAGAGACCGACAGAGTGAGAACACAGAAGATAGAACGGTACAGAGGCCGACAGAGTGAGAACACAGAACATAGAACGGTAAAGACATCGACAGAGTGAGAACACAGGACATAGATCGGTACAGAGTCCGACAGTGTGAGAACACAGAACATAGAATGGTACAGAGACCGACCGTGTGAGAACACAGAACATAGAATGGTACAGAGACCGACAGAGTGAGAAGGCAGAACATAGAACAGTACAGACACCGACAGAGTGATGAGACAGGTCATAGAACGGTACACAGACCGACATATTGAGAACACAGAACATAGAACGGTACAGAGACCGACCGAGTGAGAACACAGAACATAGAACGGTAAAGACATCGACAGAGTGAGAACACAGGACATAGATTGGTACAGAGTCCGACAGTGTGAGAACACAGAACATAGAATGGTACAGAGACCGACCGTGTGAGAACACAGAACATAGAATGGTACAGAGACCGACAGAGTGAGAAGGCAGAACATAGAACAGCACAGACACCGACAGAGTGAGGACACAGGTCATAGAACGGTACACAGACCGACATATTGAGAACACAGAACATAGAACGGTACAGAGACCGACAGAGTGAGAACACAGAACATAGAACTGTACAGACACCGACAGAGTTAGAACACAGATCATAGAATGGTACAGAGACCGATAGAGTGAGAACACAGATCATAGAACTGTACAGACACCGACAGAGTTAGAACACAAATCATAGAACGGTACAGAGACCGACAGAGTGAGAACACAGAACATAGAACGGTACAGAGACAGTCAGAGTGAGAACACAGAACATTGAACAGTACAGAGACCGACAGAGTGAGAACACAGAACATAGAACGGTACAGAGACCGACAGAGTGAGAATACAGAACATAGAATGGTACAGAGTCCGACAGAGTGAGAACACAGATCGCAGAACAGTACAGACACCAACAGAGTGAGAACACAGAACATAGATCGGTACAGAGTCCGACAGTGTGAGAACACAGAACATAGAATGGTACAGACACCGACAGAGTTTGAACACTGAACATAGAACGGTACAGAGACCGACAGGGAGAGAACACAGATCATAGAACGGAACAGAGACCAACAGAGTGAGAACAAAGAAAATAGAACGGTACAGAGACCGACAGAGTGAGAACACAGAACATAGAATGGTACAGAGACTGACAGAGTGAGAACACAGAACATAGAACGGAACAGAGACCGACAGAGTGAGAACACAGAACATAGAACGGTACACAGACCGAAAGAGTGAGAACACAGAACACAGAACAGTACAGAGACCGAAAGAGTGAGAACACAGAACATAGAACAGTACGGTGACGGAAAGAGTGAGAACACAGATCATAGAACAGTACAGACACCGACAGATTGAGAACAGAGAACATAGAACGGAACAGACACCGACAGAGTTAGAACACAGAACACAGATCGGAACAGAGACCGACAGAGTGAGAACACAGAACATAGAACGGTACACAGACCGAAAGAGTGAGAACACATATCATAGAACAGTACAGAGACCGACAGAGTGAGAACACATATCATAGATCGGTACAGAGTCCGATAGTGTGAGAACACAGAACATAGAACGGTACACAGACCGTCTGTGTGAGAACACAGATCATAGAACAATACGGACACGGACACAGTTAGAACACAGAACAGAGAACGGTACAGAGACCGACAGAGTGAGAACACAGATCATAGAACGGTACAGAGACCGACATAGTGAGAACACAGGACAAAGATCGGTACACAGTCCGACAGTGTGAGAACACAGAACATAGAACGGGACAGAGACCGACAGAGTGAGAACACAGAACATAGAACTGTACAGACACCGACAGAGTTAGAACACAGATCATAGAATGGTACACAGACCGATAGAGTGAGAACACAGATCATAGAACTGTACAGACACCGACAGAGTTAGAACACAGATCATAGAACGGTACAGAGACCGACAGAGTGAGAACACAGAACATAGAACGGTACAGAGACCGACAGAGTGAGAACACAGAACATAGAATGGTACATAGACCAACAGAGTGAGAACACAGATCACAGAACAGTACAGACACCAACAGAGTGAGAACACAGAACATAGATCGGTACAGAGTCCGACTGTGTGAGAACACAGAACATAGAATGGTACAGACACCGACAGAGTTAGAACACTGAACATAGAACGGTACAGAGACCGAGAGGGAGAGAACACAGATCATAGAACGGAACAGAGACCAACAGAGTGAGAACAAAGAAAATAGAACAGTACAGACACCGACAGAGTGAGAACACAGAACATAGAATGGTACAGAGACTGACAGAGTGAGAACACAGAAGATAGAACAGTACAGACACCGACACAGTTCGAACACAGAACATAGAACGGTACACAGTCCGACAGAGTGAGAACACAGAACATAGAAGGGTACAGAGACCGACAGAGTGAGAACACAGAACATCGAACAGTACAGAGACGGAAAGAGTGAGAACACAGAATATAGAATGGTACAGAGACTGACAGAGTGAGAACACAGAACATAGAACGGTACACAGACCGTCTGTGTGAGAATACAGATCATAGAACAATACGGACACGGACACAGTTAGAACACAGGACAGAGAACGGTACAGAGACCGACAGAGTGAGAACACAGATCATAGAACGGTACAGAGACCGACACAGTGAGAACACAGGACATAGATCGGTACACAGTCCGACAGTGTGAGAATACAGAACATAGAACGGGACAGAGACCGACAGAGTGAGAACACAGAACATAGAACTGTACAGACACCGAAAGAGTTAGAACACAGATCATAGAACGGTACAGAGACCGATAGAGTGAGAACACAGATCATTGAACTGTACAGACACCGACAGAGTTAGAACACAGATCATAGAACGGTACAGAGACCGACAGAGTGAGAACACAGAACATAGAACGGTACAGAGACCGTCAGAGTGAGAACACAGAACATTGAACAGTACAGAGATCGACAGAGTGAGAACACAGAACATTGAACAGTACAGAGATCGACAGAGTGAGAACACAGAACAGAAAACGGTACAGAGACCGACAGAGTGAGAACACAGAACATAGAATGGTTCAGACACCGACAGAGTTAGAACACTGAACATAGAACGGTACAGAGAACGACAGGGAGAGAACACAGATCATAGAACGGAACAGAGACCAACAGAGTGAGAACAAAGAAAATAGAACGGTACAGAGACCGACAGAGTGAGAACACAGAACATAGTATGGCACAGAGACCGACAGAGTGAGAACACCGAACATAGAACGGTACAGAGACCGACAGAGTGAGAACACAGAAGATAGAACGGTACAGAGGCCGACAGAGTGAGAACACAGAACATAGAACGGTAAAGACATCGACAGAGTGAGAACACAGGACATAGATCGGTACAGAGTCCGACAGTGTGAGAACACAGAACATAGAATGGTACAGAGACCGACCGTGTGAGAACACAGAACATAGAATGGTACAGAGACCGACAGAGTGAGAAGGCAGAACATAGAACAGTACAGACACCGACAGAGTGAGGAGACAGGTCATAGAACGGTACACAGACCGACATATTGAGAACACAGAACATAGAACGGTACAGAGACCGACCGAGTGAGAACACAGAACATAGAACGGTAAAGACATCGACAGAGTGAGAACACAGGACATAGATCGGTACAGAGTCCGACAGTGTGAGAACACAGAACATAGAATGGTACAGAGACCGACCGTGTGAGAACACAGAACATAGAATGGTACAGAGACCGACAGAGTGAGAAGGCAGAACATAGAACAGCACAGACACCGACAGAGTGAGGACACAGGTCATAGAACGGTACACAGACCGACATATTGAGAACACAGAACATAGAACGGTACAGAGACCGACAGAGTGAGAACACAGAACATAGAACTGTACAGACACCGACAGAGTTAGAACACAGATCATAGAATGGTACAGAGACCGATAGAGTGAGAACACAGATCATAGAACTGTACAGACACCGACAGAGTTAGAACACAAATCATAGAACGGTACAGAGACCGACAGAGTGAGAACACAGAACATAGAACGGTACAGAGACAGTCAGAGTGAGAACACAGAACATTGAACAGTACAGAGACCGACAGAGTGAGAACACAGAACATAGAACGGTACAGAGACCGACAGAGTGAGAATACAGAACATAGAATGGTACAGAGTCCGACAGAGTGAGAACACAGATCGCAGAACAGTACAGACACCAACAGAGTGAGAACACAGAACATAGATCGGTACAGAGTCCGACAGTGTGAGAACACAGAACATAGAATGGTACAGACACCGACAGAGTTTGAACACTGAACATAGAACGGTACAGAGACCGACAGGGAGAGAACACAGATCATAGAACGGAACAGAGACCAACAGAGTGAGAACAAAGAAAATAGAACGGTACAGAGACCGACAGAGTGAGAACACAGAACATTGAATGGTACAGAGACCGACAGAGTGAGAACAAAGAAGATAGAACGGTACAGAGACCGACAGAGTCAGAACACAGAACATAGAACTGTAGAGACACCGACAGAGTGAGAACACAGATCATAGAACAGTACAGACACCGACACAGGTCGAACACAGAACGGTACAGAGACCGACAGAGTGAGAACACAGAACATAGAACGGTGCAGACATTGACAGAGTGAGAACACAGGACATAGATCGGTACAGAGTCTGACAGTGTGAGAACACAGAACACAGAATGGTACAGAGACCGACAGTGTGAGAACACAGAACATAGAATGGTACAGAGACCGACAGAGTGAGAAGGCAGAAAATAGAACAGTACAGACACCGACAGAGTGAGGACACAGGACATAGAACGGTACAGAGACCTACAGAGTGAGAACACAGAACACGGAACGGTACAGAGACCGACAGAGTGAGAACATAGATCATAGAACAGTACAGACACCGACAGAGTGAGAACACAGAACACAGAATGGTACAGACACCGACAAAGTTAGAACACAGAACACAGAACGGTACAGACACCGACAGAGTGAGAATACAGAACATAGAACAGTACAGAGATCGACAGAGTGAGAACACAGAACATAGAACGGTACAGAGACCGACAGAGTGAGAACACAGAACAGAGAATGGTACAGAGACCGACAGAGTGAGAACACAGAAAACAGAACAGTACTGAGACCGACACAGTGAGAACACAGGACATAGATCGGTACACAGTCCGACAGTGTGAGAATACAGAACATAGAACGGGACAGAGACCGACAGAGTGAGAACACAGAACATAGAACTGTTAAGACACCGACAGACTTAGAACACAGATCATAGAACGGAACAGAGACCGATAGAGTGAGAACACAGATCATAGAACTGTACAGACACCGACAGAGTTAGAACACAGATCATAGAATGGTACAGAGAACGACAGAGTGAGAACACAGAACATAGAACAGTTCAGAGACGAAAGAGTGAGAACACAGATCATAGAACAGTACAGACACCGACACAGGTCGAACACAGAACGGTACAGAGACCGACAGAGTGAGAACACAGAACATAGAACGGTGCAGACATTGACAGAGTGAGAACACAAGACATAGATCGGTACAGAGTCTGACAGTGTGAGAACACAGAACACAGAATGGTACAGAGACCGACAGTGTGAGAACACAGAACATAGAATGGTACAGAGACCGACAGAGTGAGAAGGCAGAAAATAGAACAGTACAGACACCGACAGAGTGAGGACACAGGTCATAGAACGGTACACAGACCGACATATTGAGAACACAGAACATAGAACGGTACAGAGACCGACAGAGTGAGAACACAGATCATAGAACGGTACAGAGACCGACACAGTGAGAACACAGGACATAGATCGGTACACAGTCCGACAGTGTGAGAACACAGAACATAGAACGGGACAGAGACCGACAGAGTGAGAACACAGAACATAGAACAGTACAGAGACTGACAGAGTGAGAATACAGAACATAGAACAGTACAGACAAAGACAGAGAGAGAACACAGGACATAGAACGGTACAGAGACCTACAGAGTGAGAACACAGAACACGGAACGGTACAGAGACCGACAGAGTGAGAACATAGATCATAGAACAGTACAGACACTGACAGAGTGAGAACACAGAACACAGAACGGTACAGACACCGACAAAGTTAGAACACAGAACACAGAACGGTACAGACACCGACAGAGTGAGAATACAGAACATAGAACAGTACAGAGATCGACAGAGTGAGAACACAGAACTTAGAACGGTACAGAGACCGACAGAGTGAGAACACAGAACAGAGAATGGTACAGAGACCGACAGAGTGAGAACACAGAAAACAGAACAGTACTGAGACCGACACAGTGAGAACACAGGACATAGATCGGTACACAGTCCGACAGTGTGAGAATACAGAACATAGAACGGGACAGAGACCGACAGAGTGAGAACACAGAACATAGAACTGTTAAGACACCGACAGACTTAGAACACAGATCATAGAACGGAACAGAGACCGATAGAGTGAGAACACAGATCATAGAACTGTACAGACACCGACAGAGTTAGAACACAGATCATAGAATGGTACAGAGAACGACAGAGTGAGAACCCAGAACATAGAACGGTACAGAGACCGTCAGAGTGAGAACACAGAACATTGAACAGTACAGAGATCGACAGAGTGAGAACACAGAACATAGAACGGTACAGAGACCGTCAGAGTGAGAACACAGAACATAGAATGGTACAGAGTCTGACAGTGTGAGAACACAGAACATAGAATGGTACAGACACCGACAGAGTTAGAACACTGAACATAGAATGGTACAGAGACCGACAGGGAGAGAACACAGATCATAGAACGGAACAGAGACCAACAGAGTGAGAACAAAGAAAATAGAACGGTACAGAGACCGACAGAGTGAGAACACAGAACATAGAACTGTACAAAGACCGACAGAGTGAGAACACAGAACATAGAACGGTAGAGACACCGACAGAGTGAGAACACAGAACATAGAACAGTACAGACACCGACACAGTTCGAACACAGAACACAGAACGGTACAGAGACCGACAGGTTTGAGAACACAGATCATAGAACGGTACAGAGACCGACACAGTGAGAACACAGGACATAGATCGGTACACAGTCTGACAGTGTGAGAACACAGAACATAGAATAGTACAGAGACCGACAGAGTGAGAACACAGAACATAGAACAGTACAGAGACCGAAAGAGTGAGAACACAGAACATAGAACAGTACGGTGACCGAAAGAGTGAGAACACAGATCATAGAACAGTACAGACACCGACAGATTGAGAACAGAGAACATAGAACGGTACAGACACCGACAGAGTTAGAACACAGAACATAGAACGGTACACAGACCGTCTGTGTGAGAATACAGATCATAGAGCAATACGGATATGGACACAGTTAGAACAGAGAACAGAGAACGGTACAGAGACCGACAGAATGAGAACACAGATCATAGAACGGTACAGAGACCGACCCAGTGAGAACACAGGACATAGATCGGTACACAGTCCGACAGTGTGAGAATACAGAACATAGAACGGGACAGTGACCGACAGAGTGAGAACACAGAATATAGAACTGTACAGACACCGACAGAGTTAGAACACAGATCATAGAACGGTACAGAGACCGATAGAGTGAGAACACAGATCATAGAACTGTACAGACACCGACAGAGTTAGAACACAGATCATAGAACGGTACAGAGACCGACAGAGTGAGAACACAGAACATAGAACGGTACAGAGACCAACAGAGTGAGAACACAGAACATAGAACGGTACAGAGACCGACAGAGTGAGAACACAGAACATAGATCGGAACAGAGACCGACAGAGTGAGAACACAGAACATAGAACGGTACACAGACCGAAAGAGTGAGAACACATATCAGAGAACAGTACAGAGACCGACAGAGTGAGAACATAGAAAATAGATCGGTACAGAGTCCGACAGTGTGAGAACAAAGAACATAGAATGCTACAGAGACCGACAGAGTGAGAACACAGAACATAGAACGGTACACAGACCGTCTGTGTGAGAAAACAGATCATAGAACAATACGGATACGGACACAGTTAGAACACAGAACAGAGAACGGTACAGAGACCGACAGAATGAGAACACAGATCATAGAACGGTACAGAGACCGACACAGTGAGAACACAGGACATAGATCGGTACAGACACCGACACAGTGAGAACACAGGACATAGATCGGTACACAGTCCGACAGTGTGAGAATACAGAACACAGAACAGTACAGACACCAACAGAGTGAGAACACAGAACATAGATCGGTACAGAGTCCGACAGTGTGAGAACACAGAACATAGAATGGTACAGACACCGACAGAGTTAGAACACTGAACATAGAACGGTACAGAGAACGACAGGGAGAGAACACAGAACATAGAATGGTACCGAGACCAACAGAGTGAGAACACCGAACATAGAACGGTACAGAGACTGACAGAGTGAGAACACAGAAGATAGAACGGCACAGAGACCGACAGAGTGAGAACACAGAACATAGAACAGTACAGAGACCGAAAGAGTGAGAACACAGAACATAGAACGGTACAGAGACCGACCGAGTGAGAACACAGAACATTGAACGGTAGAGACACCGACAGAGTGAGAACACAGAACATAGAACGGTACAGAGACCGACAGAGTGAGAACACAGAACATAGAAAGGTACAGACATCGACAGAGTGAGAACACAGGACACAGATCGTTACAGAGTCCGACAGTGTGCGAACACAGAACATAGAATGGTACAGAGACCGACCGTGTGAGAACACAGAACATAGAATGGTACAGAGACCGACAGAGTGAGAAGGCAGAACATAGAACAGTACAGACACCGACAGAGTGAGGACACAGGTCATAGAACGGTACACAGACCGACATATTGAGAACACAGAACATAGAACGGTACAGAGACCGACAGAGTGAGAACACAGATAATAGAACGGTACAGAGACCGACACAGTGAGAACACAGGACATAGATCAGTACACAGTCCGACAGTGTGAGAACACAGAACATGAAACGGGACAGAAACCGACATATAGAACGGTACAGAGACCCACAGAGTGAGAAAAAAGAACATGGAACGGTACAGACACCGACAGAGTTAGAACACAGAACACAGAACGGTACAGACACTGACAGAGTGAGAATACAGAACATAGAACAGTACAGAGTCCGACAGAGTGAGAACACAGAACACAGAAAAGTACAGAGACCGAAAGAGTGAGAACACAGAACATAGAACAGTACAGAGACCGACAGAGTGAGAACACAGAACATGGAATGGTACAGAGACCGACAAAGTGAGAACACAGAACATAGAACGGTACAGAGACTGACAGAGTGAGAACACAGAACATAGAACTGTACAGAGACCGACAGAGTGAGAACACAGAACATAGAACAGTATAGACACCGACAGAGTGAGAACACAGAACATAGAACAGTACAGAGACCGAAAGAGTGACAACACAGATCATAGAACAGTACAGACACCGACACAGTTCGAACACAGAACACAGAACGGTACAGAGACCGACAGAGTGAGAACACAGAACATAGAACGGTACAGACATCGACAGAGTGAGAACACAGGACATAGATCGGTACAGAGTCCGACAGTGTGAGAACACAGAACACAGAATGGTACAGAGACCGACAGTGTGAGAACACAGAACATAGAATGGTACAGAGACCGACAGAGTGAGAAGCAGAACATAGAACAGTACAGACACCAACAGAGTGAGGACACAGGTCATAGAACGGTACAGAGACCGACATATTGAGAACACAGAACATAGAACGGTACAGAGACCGACAGAGTGAGAACACAGAACATAGAACGGTACAGAGACCGACAGGTTTGAGAACACAGATCATAGAACGGTACAGAGACCGACACAGTGAGAACACAGGACATAGATCGGTACACAGTCCGACAGTGTGAGAACACAGAACATGAAACGGGACAGAGACCGACAGAGTGAGAACACAGAACATAGAATAGTCCAGAGACCGAAAGAGTGAGAACACAGAACATAGAACAGTACGGTGACCGAAAGAGTGAGAACACAGATCATAGAACAGTACAGACACCGACAGATTGAGAACAGAGAACATAGAACGGTACAGACACCGACAGACTTAGAACACAGAACACAGAACGGTACAGAGACCGACAGAGTGAGAACACAGAACATAGATCGGAACAGAGACCGACAGAGTGAGAACACAGAACATAGAACGGTACACAGACCGAAAGTGTGAGAACACATATCATAGAACAGTACAGAGACCGACAGAGTGAGAACACAGAACATAGATCGGTACAGAGTCCGACAGTGTGAGAACACAGAACATAGAATGGTACAGACACCGACAGAGTTTGAACACTGAACATAGAACGGTACAGAGACCGACAGGGAGAGAACACAGATCATAGAACGGTACAGAGACCGACACAGTGAGAACACAGGACATAGATCGGTACACAGTCTGACAGTGTGAGAACACAGAACATAGAATAGTACAGAGACCGACAGAGTGAGAACACAGAACATAGAACAGTACAGAGACCGAAAGAGTGAGAACACAGAACATAGAACAGTACGGTGACCGAAAGAGTGAGAACACAGATCATAGAACAGTACAGACACCGACAGATTGAGAACAGAGAACATAGAACGGTACAGACACCGACAGAGTTAGAACACAGAACATAGAACGGTACACAGACCGTCTGTGTGAGAATACAGATCATAGAGCAATACGGATATGGACACAGTTAGAACAGAGAACAGAGAACGGTACAGAGACCGACAGAATGAGAACACAGATCATAGAACGGTACAGAGACCGACCCAGTGAGAACACAGGACATAGATCGGTACACAGTCCGACAGTGTGAGAATACAGAACATAGAACGGGACAGTGACCGACAGAGTGAGAACACAGAATATAGAACTGTACAGACACCGACAGAGTTAGAACACAGATCATAGAACGGTACAGAGACCGATAGAGTGAGAACACAGATCATAGAACTGTACAGACACCGACAGAGTTAGAACACAGATCATAGAACGGTACAGAGACCGACAGAGTGAGAACACAGAACATAGAACGGTACAGAGACCAACAGAGTGAGAACACAGAACATAGAACGGTACAGAGACCGACAGAGTGAGAACACAGAACATAGATCGGAACAGAGACCGACAGAGTGAGAACACAGAACATAGAACGGTACACAGACCGAAAGAGTGAGAACACATATCAGAGAACAGTACAGAGACCGACAGAGTGAGAACATAGAAAATAGATCGGTACAGAGTCCGACAGTGTGAGAACAAAGAACATAGAATGCTACAGAGACCGACAGAGTGAGAACACAGAACATAGAACGGTACACAGACCGTCTGTGTGAGAAAACAGATCATAGAACAATACGGATACGGACACAGTTAGAACACAGAACAGAGAACGGTACAGAGACCGACAGAATGAGAACACAGATCATAGAACGGTACAGAGACCGACACAGTGAGAACACAGGACATAGATCGGTACAGACACCGACACAGTGAGAACACAGGACATAGATCGGTACACAGTCCGACAGTGTGAGAATACAGAACACAGAACAGTACAGACACCAACAGAGTGAGAACACAGAACATAGATCGGTACAGAGTCCGACAGTGTGAGAACACAGAACATAGAATGGTACAGACACCGACAGAGTTAGAACACTGAACATAGAACGGTACAGAGAACGACAGGGAGAGAACACAGAACATAGAATGGTACCGAGACCAACAGAGTGAGAACACCGAACATAGAACGGTACAGAGACTGACAGAGTGAGAACACAGAAGATAGAACGGCACAGAGACCGACAGAGTGAGAACACAGAACATAGAACAGTACAGAGACCGAAAGAGTGAGAACACAGAACATAGAACGGTACAGAGACCGACCGAGTGAGAACACAGAACATTGAACGGTAGAGACACCGACAGAGTGAGAACACAGAACATAGAACGGTACAGAGACCGACAGAGTGAGAACACAGAACATAGAAAGGTACAGACATCGACAGAGTGAGAACACAGGACACAGATCGTTACAGAGTCCGACAGTGTGCGAACACAGAACATAGAATGGTACAGAGACCGACCGTGTGAGAACACAGAACATAGAATGGTACAGAGACCGACAGAGTGAGAAGGCAGAACATAGAACAGTACAGACACCGACAGAGTGAGGACACAGGTCATAGAACGGTACACAGACCGACATATTGAGAACACAGAACATAGAACGGTACAGAGACCGACAGAGTGAGAACACAGATAATAGAACGGTACAGAGACCGACACAGTGAGAACACAGGACATAGATCAGTACACAGTCCGACAGTGTGAGAACACAGAACATGAAACGGGACAGAAACCGACATATAGAACGGTACAGAGACCCACAGAGTGAGAAAAAAGAACATGGAACGGTACAGACACCGACAGAGTTAGAACACAGAACACAGAACGGTACAGACACTGACAGAGTGAGAATACAGAACATAGAACAGTACAGAGTCCGACAGAGTGAGAACACAGAACACAGAAAAGTACAGAGACCGAAAGAGTGAGAACACAGAACATAGAACAGTACAGAGACCGACAGAGTGAGAACACAGAACATGGAATGGTACAGAGACCGACAAAGTGAGAACACAGAACATAGAACGGTACAGAGACTGACAGAGTGAGAACACAGAACATAGAACTGTACAGAGACCGACAGAGTGAGAACACAGAACATAGAACAGTATAGACACCGACAGAGTGAGAACACAGAACATAGAACAGTACAGAGACCGAAAGAGTGACAACACAGATCATAGAACAGTACAGACACCGACACAGTTCGAACACAGAACACAGAACGGTACAGAGACCGACAGAGTGAGAACACAGAACATAGAACGGTACAGACATCGACAGAGTGAGAACACAGGACATAGATCGGTACAGAGTCCGACAGTGTGAGAACACAGAACACAGAATGGTACAGAGACCGACAGTGTGAGAACACAGAACATAGAATGGTACAGAGACCGACAGAGTGAGAAGCAGAACATAGAACAGTACAGACACCAACAGAGTGAGGACACAGGTCATAGAACGGTACAGAGACCGACATATTGAGAACACAGAACATAGAACGGTACAGAGACCGACAGAGTGAGAACACAGAACATAGAACGGTACAGAGACCGACAGGTTTGAGAACACAGATCATAGAACGGTACAGAGACCGACACAGTGAGAACACAGGACATAGATCGGTACACAGTCCGACAGTGTGAGAACACAGAACATGAAACGGGACAGAGACCGACAGAGTGAGAACACAGAACATAGAATAGTCCAGAGACCGAAAGAGTGAGAACACAGAACATAGAACAGTACGGTGACCGAAAGAGTGAGAACACAGATCATAGAACAGTACAGACACCGACAGATTGAGAACAGAGAACATAGAACGGTACAGACACCGACAGACTTAGAACACAGAACACAGAACGGTACAGAGACCGACAGAGTGAGAACACAGAACATAGATCGGAACAGAGACCGACAGAGTGAGAACACAGAACATAGAACGGTACACAGACCGAAAGTGTGAGAACACATATCATAGAACAGTACAGAGACCGACAGAGTGAGAACACAGAACATAGATCGGTACAGAGTCCGACAGTGTGAGAACACAGAACATAGAATGGTACAGACACCGACAGAGTTTGAACACTGAACATAGAACGGTACAGAGACCGACAGGGAGAGAACACAGATCATAGAACGGAACAGAGACCAACAGAGTGAGAACAAAGAAAATAGAACGGTACAGAGACCGACAGAGTGAGAACACAGAACATAGAATGGTACAGAGACTGACAGAGTGAGAACACAGAACATAGAACGGAACAGAGACCGACAGAGTGAGAACACAGAACATAGAACGGTACACAGACCGAAAGAGTGAGAACACATATCATAGAACAGTACAGAGACCGACAGAGTGAGAACACATATCATAGATCGGTACAGAGTCCGATAGTGTGAGAACAAAGAACATAGAATGGTACAGAGACCGACAGAGTGAGAACACAGAACATAGAACGGTACACAGACCGTCTGTGTGAGAACACAGATCATAGAACAATACGGACACGGACACAGTTAGAACACAGAACAGAGAACGGTACAGAGACCGACAGAGTGAGAACACAGATCATAGAACGGTACAGAGACCGACATAGTGAGAACACAGGACATAGATCGGTACACAGTCCGACAGTGTGAGAACACAGAACATAGAACGGGACAGAGACCGACAGAGTGAGAACACAGAACATAGAACTGTACAGACACCAACAGAGTTAGAACACAGATCATAGAATGGTACACAGACCGATAGAGTGAGAACACAGATCATAGAACTGTACAGACACCGACAGAGTGAGAATACAGAACATAGAACGGTACAGAGTCTGACAGAGTGAGAACACAGAACACAGAACAGTACAGAGACCGAAAGAGTGAGAACACAGAACATAGAACAGTACGGTGACGGAAAGAGTGAGAACACAGATCATAGAACAGTACAGACACCGACAGATTGAGAACAGAGAACATAGAACGGAACAGACACCGACAGAGTTAGAACACAGAACACAGATCGGAACAGAGACCGACAGAGTGAGAACACAGAACATAGAACGGTACACAGACCGAAAGAGTGAGAACACATATCATAGAACAGTACAGAGACCGACAGAGTGAGAACACATATCATAGATCGGTACAGAGTCCGATAGTGTGAGAACAAAGAACATAGAATGGTACAGAGACCGACAGAGTGAGAACACAGAACATAGAACGGTACACAGACCGTCTGTGTGAGAACACAGATCATAGAACAATACGGACACGGACACAGTTAGAACACAGAACAGAGAACGGTACAGAGACCGACAGAGTGAGAACACAGATCATAGAACGGTACAGAGACCGACATAGTGAGAACACAGGACAAAGATCGGTACACAGTCCGACAGTGTGAGAACACAGAACATAGAACGGGACAGAGACCGACAGAGTGAGAACACAGAACATAGAACTGTACAGACACCGACAGAGTTAGAACACAGATCATAGAATGGTACACAGACCGATAGAGTGAGAACACAGATCATAGAACTGTACAGACACCGACAGAGTTAGAACACAGATCATAGAACGGTACAGAGACCGACAGAGTGAGAACACAGAACATAGAACGGTACAGAGACTGACAGAGTGAGAACACAGAACATAGAATGGTACATAGACCAACAGAGTGAGAACACAGATCACAGAACAGTACAGACACCAACAGAGTGAGAACACAGAACATAGATCGGTACAGACTCCGACTGTGTGAGAACACAGAACATAGAATGGTACAGACACCGACAGAGTTAGAACACTGAACATAGAACGGTACAGAGACCGAGAGGGAGAGAACACAGATCATAGAACGGAACAGAGACCAACAGAGTGAGAACAAAGAAAATAGAACAGTACAGAGACCGACAGAGTGAGAACACAGAACATAGAATGGTACAGAGACCGACAGAGTGAGAACACAGAAGATAGAACAGTACAGACACCGACACAGTTCGAACACAGAACATAGAACGGTACACAGTCCGACAGAGTGAGAACACAGAACATAGAAGGGTACAGAGACCGACAGAGTGAGAACACAGAACATCGAACAGTACAGAGACGGAAAGAGTGAGAACGCAGAATATAGAATGGTACAGAGACTGACAGAGTGAGAACACAGAACATAGAACGGTACACAGACCGTCTGTGTGAGAATACAGATCATAGAAAAATACGGACACGGACACAGTTAGAACACAGGACAGAGAACGGTACAGAGACCGACAGAGTGAGAACACAGATCATAGAACGGTACAGAGACCGACACAGTGAGAACACAGGACATAGATCGGTACACAGTCCGACAGTGTGAGAATACAGAACATAGAACGGGACAGAGACCGATAGAGTGAGAACACAGATCATAGAACTGTACAGACACCGACAGAGTTAGAACACAGATCAGAGAACGGTACAGAGACCGACAGAGTGAGAACACATAACATTGAACAGTACAGAGATCGACAGAGTGAGAACACAGAACATTGAACAGTACAGAGATCGACAGAGTGAGAACACAGAACAGAAAACGGTACAGAGACCGACAGAGTGAGAACACAGAACATAGAATGGTTCAGACACCGACAGAGTTAGAACACTGAACATAGAACGGTACAGAGAACGACAGGGAGAGAACACAGATCATAGAACGGAACAGAGACCAACAGAGTGAGAACAAAGAAAATAGAACGGTACAGAGACCGACAGAGTGAGAACACAGAACATAGTATGGCACAGAGACCGACAGAGTGAGAACACCGAACATAGAACGGTACAGAGACCGACAGAGTGAGAACACAGAAGATAGAACGGTACAGAGGCCGACAGAGTGAGAACACAGAACATAGAACGGTAAAGACATCGACAGAGTGAGAACACAGGACATAGATCGGTACAGAGTCCGACAGTGTGAGAACACAGAACATAGAATGGTACAGAGACCGACCGTGTGAGAACACAGAACATAGAATGGTACAGAGACCGACAGAGTGAGAAGGCAGAACATAGAACAGTACAGACACCGACAGAGTGAGGAGACAGGTCATAGAACGGTACACAGACCGACATATTGAGAACACAGAACATAGAACGGTACAGAGACCGACCGAGTGAGAACACAGAACATAGAACGGTAAAGACATCGACAGAGTGAGAACACAGGACATAGATCGGTACAGAGTCCGACAGTGTGAGAACACAGAACATAGAATGGTACAGAGACCGACCGTGTGAGAACACAGAACATAGAATGGTACAGAGACCGACAGAGTGAGAAGGCAGAACATAGAACAGCACAGACACCGACAGAGTGAGGACACAGGTCATAGAACGGTACACAGACCGACATATTGAGAACACAGAACATAGAACGGTACAGAGACCGACAGAGTGAGAACACAGAACATAGAACTGTACAGACACCGACAGAGTTAGAACACAGATCATAGAATGGTACAGAGACCAACAGAGTGAGAACAAAGAAAATAGAACGGTACAGAGACCGACAGAGTGAGAACACAGAACATTGAATGGTACAGAGACCGACAGAGTGAGAACAAAGAAGATAGAACGGTACAGAGACCGACAGAGTCAGAACACAGAACATAGAACTGTAGAGACACCGACAGAGTGAGAACACAGAACATAGAACAGTTCAGAGACGAAAGAGTGAGAACACAGATCATAGAACAGTACAGACACCGACACAGGTCGAACACAGAACGGTACAGAGACCGACAGAGTGAGAACACAGAACATAGAACGGTGCAGACATTGACAGAGTGAGAACACAGGACATAGATCGGTACAGAGTCTGACAGTGTGAGAACACAGAACACAGAATGGTACAGAGACCGACAGTGTGAGAACACAGAACATAGAATGGTACAGAGACCGACAGAGTGAGAAGGCAGAAAATAGAACAGTACAGACACCGACAGAGTGAGGACACAGGTCATAGAACGGTACACAGACCGACATATTGAGAACACAGAACATAGAACGGTACAGAGACCGACAGAGTGAGAACACAGATCATAGAACGGTACAGAGACCGACACAGTGAGAACACAGGACATAGATCGGTACACAGTCCGACAGTGTGAGAACACAGAACATAGAACGGGACAGAGACCGACAGAGTGAGAACACAGAACATAGAACAGTACAGAGACTGACAGAGTGAGAATACAGAACATAGAACAGTACAGACACAGACAGAGAGAGAACACAGGACATAGAACGGTACAGAGACCTACAGAGTGAGAACACAGAACACGGAACGGTACAGAGACCGACAGAGTGAGAACATAGATCATAGAACAGTACAGACACCGACAGAGTGAGAACACAGAACACAGAACGGTACAGACACCGACAAAGTTAGAACACAGAACACAGAACGGTACAGACACCGACAGAGTGAGAATACAGAACATAGAACAGTACAGAGATCGACAGAGTGAGAACACAGAACATAGAATGGTACATAGACCAACAGAGTGAGAACACAGATCACAGAACAGTACAGACACCAACAGAGTGAGAACACAGAACATAGATCGGTACAGACTCCGACTGTGTGAGAACACAGAACATAGAATGGTACAGACACCGACAGAGTTAGAACACTGAACATAGAACGGTACAGAGACCGAGAGGGAGAGAACACAGATCATAGAACGGAACAGAGACCAACAGAGTGAGAACAAAGAAAATAGAACAGTACAGAGTCCGACAGAGTGAGAACACAGAACATAGAATGGTACAGAGACCGACAGAGTGAGAACACAGAAGATAGAACAGTACAGACACCGACACAGTTCGAACACAGAACATAGAACGGTACACAGTCCGACAGAGTGAGAACACAGAACATAGAAGGGTACAGAGACCGACAGAGTGAGAACACAGAACATCGAACAGTACAGAGACGGAAAGAGTGAGAACACAGAATATAGAATGGTACAGAGACTGACAGAGTGAGAACACAGAACATAGAACGGTACACAGACCGTCTGTGTGAGAATACAGATCATAGAAAAATACGGACACGGACACAGTTAGAACACAGGACAGAGAACGGTACAGAGACCAACAGAGTGAGAACACAGATCATAGAACGGTACAGAGACCGACACAGTGAGAACACAGGACATAGATCGGTACACAGTCCGACAGTGTGAGAATACAGAACATAGAACGGGACAGAGACCGACAGAGTGAGAACACAGAACATAGAACTGTACAGACACCGAAAGAGTTAGAACACAGATCATAGAACGGTACAGAGACCGATAGAGTGAGAACACAGATCATAGAACTGTACAGACACCGACAGAGTTAGAACACAGATCATAGAACGGTACAGAGACCGACAGAGTGAGAACACAGAACATTGAACAGTACAGAGATCGACAGAGTGAGAACACAGAACATTGAACAGTACAGAGATCGACAGAGTGAGAACACAGAACAGAAAACGGTACAGAGACCGACAGAGTGAGAACACAGAACATAGAATGGTTCAGACACCGACAGAGTTAGAACACTGAACATAGAACGGTACAGAGAACGACAGGGAGAGAACACAGATCATAGAACGGAACAGAGACCAACAGAGTGAGAACAAAGAAAATAGAACGGTACAGAGACCGACAGAGTGAGAACACAGAACATAGTATGGCACAGAGACCGACAGAGTGAGAACACCGAACATAGAACGGTACAGAGACCGACAGAGTGAGAACACAGAAGATAGAACGGTACAGAGGCCGACAGAGTGAGAACACAGAACATAGAACGGTAAAGACATCGACAGAGTGAGAACACAGGACATAGATCGGTACAGAGTCCGACAGTGTGAGAACACAGAACATAGAATGGTACAGAGACCGACCGTGTGAGAACACAGAACATAGAATGGTACAGAGACCGACAGAGTGAGAAGGCAGAACATAGAACAGTACAGACACCGACAGAGTGAGGAGACAGGTCATAGAACGGTACACAGACCGACATATTGAGAACACAGAACATAGAACGGTACAGAGACCGACCGAGTGAGAACACAGAACATAGAACGGTAAAGACATCGACAGAGTGAGAACACAGGACATAGATCGGTACAGAGTCCGACAGTGTGAGAACACAGAACATAGAATGGTACAGAGACCGACCGTGTGAGAACACAGAACATAGAATGGTACAGAGACCGACAGAGTGAGAAGGCAGAACATAGAACAGCACAGACACCGACAGAGTGAGGACACAGGTCATAGAACGGTACACAGACCGACATATTGAGAACACAGAACATAGAACGGTACAGAAACCGACAGAGTGAGAACACAGAACATAGAACTGTACAGACACCGACAGAGTTAGAACACAGATCATAGAATGGTACAGAGACCAACAGAGTGAGAACAAAGAAAATAGAACGGTACAGAGACCGACAGAGTGAGAACACAGAACATTGAATGGTACAGAGACCGACAGAGTGAGAACAAAGAAGATAGAACGGTACAGAGACCGACAGAGTCAGAACACAGAACATAGAACTGTAGAGACACCGACAGAGTGAGAACACAGAACATAGAACAGTTCAGAGACGAAAGAGTGAGAACACAGATCATAGAACAGTACAGACACCGACACAGGTCGAACACAGAACGGTACAGAGACCGACAGAGTGAGAACACAGAACATAGAACGGTGCAGACATTGACAGAGTGAGAACACAGGACATAGATCGGTACAGAGTCTGACAGTGTGAGAACACAGAACACAGAATGGTACAGAGACCGACAGTGTGAGAACACAGAACATAGAATGGTACAGAGACCGACAGAGTGAGAAGGCAGAAAATAGAACAGTACAGACACCGACAGAGTGAGGACACAGGTCATAGAACGGTACACAGACCGACATATTGAGAACACAGAACATAGAACGGTACAGAGACCGACAGAGTGAGAACACAGATCATAGAACGGTACAGAGACCGACACAGTGAGAACACAGGACATAGATCGGTACACAGTCCGACAGTGTGAGAACACAGAACATAGAACGGGACAGAGACCGACAGAGTGAGAACACAGAACATAGAACAGTACAGAGACTGACAGAGTGAGAATACAGAACATAGAACAGTACAGACACAGACAGAGAGAGAACACAGGACATAGAACGGTACAGAGACCTACAGAGTGAGAACACAGAACACGGAACGGTACAGAGACCGACAGAGTGAGAACATAGATCATAGAACAGTACAGACACCGACAGAGTGAGAACACAGAACACAGAACGGTACAGACACCGACAAAGTTAGAACACAGAACACAGAACGGTACAGACACCGACAGAGTGAGAATACAGAACATAGAACAGTACAGAGATCGACAGAGTGAGAACACAGAACATAGAACGGTACAGAGACCGACAGAGTGAGAACACAGAACAGAGAATGGTACAGAGACCGACAGAGTGAGAACACAGAAAACAGAACAGTACTGAGACCGACACAGTGAGAACACAGGACATAGATCGGTACACAGTCCGACAGTGTGAGAATACAGAACATAGAACGGACAGAGACCGACAGAGTGAGAACACAGAACATAGAACTGTTAAGACACCGACAGACTTAGAACACAGATCATAGAACGGAACAGAGACCGATAGAGTGAGAACACAGATCATAGAACTGTACAGACACCGACAGAGTTAGAACACAGATCATAGAATGGTACAGAGAACGACAGAGTGAGAACACAGAACATAGAACAGTTCAGAGACGAAAGAGTGAGAACACAGATCATAGAACAGTACAGACACCGACACAGGTCGAACACAGAACGGTACAGAGACCGACAGAGTGAGAACACAGAACATAGAACGGTGCAGACATTGACAGAGTGAGAACACAGGACATAGATCGGTACAGAGTCTGACAGTGTGAGAACACAGAACACTGAATGGTACAGAGACCGACAGTGTGAGAACACAGAACATTGAACAGTACAGAGATCGACAGAGTGAGAACACAGAACATTGAACAGTACAGAGATCGACAGAGTGAGAACACAGAACAGAAAACGGTACAGAGACCGACAGAGTGAGAACACAGAACATAGAATGGTTCAGACACCGACAGAGTTAGAACACTGAACATAGAACGGTACAGAGAACGACAGGGAGAGAACACAGATCATAGAACGGAACAGAGACCAACAGAGTGAGAACAAAGAAAATAGAACGGTACAGAGACCGACAGAGTGAGAACACAGAACATAGTATGGCACAGAGACCGACAGAGTGAGAACACCGAACATAGAACGGTACAGAGACCGACAGAGTGAGAACACAGAAGATAGAACGGTACAGAGGCCGACAGAGTGAGAACACAGAACATAGAACGGTAAAGACATCGACAGAGTGAGAACACAGGACATAGATCGGTACAGAGTCCGACAGTGTGAGAACACAGAACATAGAATGGTACAGAGACCGACCGTGTGAGAACACAGAACATAGAATGGTACAGAGACCGACAGAGTGAGAAGGCAGAACATAGAACAGTACAGACACCGACAGAGTGAGGAGACAGGTCATAGAACGGTACACAGACCGACATATTGAGAACACAGAACATAGAACGGTACAGAGACCGACCGAGTGAGAACACAGAACATAGAACGGTAAAGACATCGACAGAGTGAGAACACAGGACATAGATCGGTACAGAGTCCGACAGTGTGAGAACACAGAACATAGAATGGTACAGAGACCGACCGTGTGAGAA